>NC_054477.1:168583542-168894786 GCF_017639515.1 Carcharodon carcharias | reverse complement strand
GGGGAGGGGTTGAGAATAGACAGGGGGAGGGGGTGAGAATAGACAGGGGAGGGTGTGAGAATAATCAGGGGGAGGCAGTGAGATTGGACAGGGGGAGGGAGTGAAAATAGACAGGGGGAGGGGTGAGAATAGACAGGGGGAGGGAGTGAGAATAGACAGGCGGATGGGGTGAGAATAGACAGGGGAGGGAGTGAGAATAGACGGGGGAGGGAGTGAGAATAGACTGGGGAGGGGGTGAGAATAGACTCGGGGAGGGGTGAGAATAATCAGGGGGAGACAGTGAGAATTGACAGGGGGAGGGAGTGAGAATAGACAGGGTGAGAGAGGGAGAATAGACAGGGGGAGGGGGGTGAGAATAGACAGGGGGAGGGGGTGAGAATAGACAGGGTGAGTGGGTGAGAATAGACAGGGGGAGGGGGTGAGAATAGAAAGGGGGAGGGAGTGGGAATAGACAGGGAGGGGAGTGAGAATAGACAGGGGGGAGGGGGTGAGAATAGACAGGGGGAGGGGGTGAGAATAGACAGGGGGAGGGGGTGAGAATAGACAGAGGGAGGGGGTGAGAATAGACAGGGGGAGGGAGTGAGAATAGACAGGCGGATGGGGTGAGAATAGACTCGGGGAGGGGTGAGAATAATCAGGGGGGGACAGTGAGAATTGACAGGGGGAGGGAGTGAGAATAGACAGGGTGAGAGAGTGAGAATTGACAGGGGGAGGGGGTGAGAATAGAAAGGGTGCGGGAGTGAGAATAGACAGGGGGAGGGGGTGAGAATAGCCAGGGGGAGGGAGTGAGAATAGACAGGGGGAGGGAGTGGGAATAGATAGGGAGGGGAGTGAGAATAGACAGGGGGAGGGGGTGAGAATAGACGGGGGAGGGGGTGAGAATAGACTGGGGGAGGGGGTGAGAATAGACAGGGTGAGTGGGTGAGAATAGACAGGTGGGGGAGTGAGAATAGACAGGGGAGGGAGTGAGAATAGACAGGGGGGGGAGTGAGAATAGACAGGGGGAGGGAGTGAGAATAGGCTGGGGAGGGGGAGAGAATAGACGGGGGGGGAGTGAGAATAGACTGGGGGAGGGTGTGAGAATAGACAGGGGGAGGGAGTGAGAATAGGCTGGGGAGGGGGAGAGAATAGACGGGGGGGGAGTGAGAATAGACTGGGGGAGGGAGTGAGAATAGACTGGGGGAGGGGGTGAGAATAGACAGGTGGGGGAGTGAGAATAGACAGGGGAGGGAGTGAGAATAGACAGGGGGGGGAGTGAGAATAGACAGGGGGAGGGAGTGAGAATAGGCTGGGGAGGGGGTGAGAATAGACAGGGGGGGGAGTGAGAATAGACGGGGGGGGAGTGAGAATAGACTGGGGGAGGGTGTGAGAATAGACTGGGGGAGGGTGTGAGAATAGACTGGGGGAGGGGGTGAGAATAGACAGGGGGAGGGAGTGAGAATAGACTGGGGGAGGGTGTGAGAATAGACTGGGGGAGGGGGTGAGAATAGACAGGGGGAGGGAGTGAGAATAGACAGGGGGAGGGAGTGAGAATAGACAGGGTGAGGAAGTGTGAATAGACAGAGTGAGGGGCTGAGAATATTCAGGGAGAGGGGTTGAGAATAGACTGGGGGAGGGATGGGAGTAGACAGGGGAGGGTGTGAGAATTGATGGGGAGGGTGTGAGGATAGACAAGGGGTAGCGGTGAGAATAGACAGGGGGAGGGAGTGAGATTAGATGGGGAAGGGGTAAGAATAGACAGGGTGAGGGAGTGAGAATAGACAGGGGGAGTGAGTGAGAATAGACAGGGGGAGGGTGTGAGAATAGACAGGGTGAGGGTGTGAGAATAGACAGGGTGAGGGGGTGAGAATAGACAGGGTGAGGGGGTGAGAATAGACAGGGGGAGGGAGTGAGAATAGACAGGCGGATGGGGTGAGAATAGACAGGGGAGGGAGTGAGAATAGACGGGGGAGGGAGTGAGAATAGACTGGGGAGGGGGTGAGAATAGACTCGGGGAGGGGTGAGAATAATCAGGGGGAGACAGTGAGAATTGACAGGGGGAGGGAGTGAGAATAGACAGGGTGAGAGAGTGAGAATAGACAGGGGGAGGGGGTGAGAATAGACAGGGGGAGGGGGTGAGAATAGACAGGGTGAGTGGGTGAGAATAGACAGGGGGAGGGGGTGAGAATAGAAAGGGGGAGGGAGTGGGAATAGACAGGGAGGGGAGTGAGAATAGACAGGGGGAGGGGGTGAGAATAGACGGGGGAGGGGGTGAGAATAGACAGGGGGAGGGAGTGAGAATAGACAGGGTGAGTGGGTGAGAATAGACAGGGGGAGGGGGTGAGAATAGACAGGGGGAGGGAGTGGGAATGGATAGGGAGGGGAGTGAGAATAGACAGGGGGAGGGGGTGAGAATAGACGGGGGAGGGGGTGAGAATAGACAGGGGGAGGGGGTGAGAATAGACGGGGGAGGGGGTGAGAATAGACTGGGGGAGGGGGTGAGAATAGACAGGTGGCGGAGTGAGAATAGACAGGGGAGGGAGTGAGAATAGACAGGGGGGGGAGTGAGAATAGACAGGGGGAGGGAGTGAGAATAGGCTGGGGAGGGGGAGAGAATAGACGGGGGGGGAGTGAGAATAGACTGGGGGAGGGAGTGAGAATAGACTGGGGGAGGGTGTGAGAATAGACTGGGGGAGGGGGTGAGAATAGACAGGGGGAGGGAGTGAGAATAGACTGGGGGAGGGTGTGAGAATAGACAGGGTGAGGAAGTGTGAATAGACAGAGTGAGGGGCTGAGAATATTCAGGGAGAGGGGTTGAGAATAGACTGGGGGAGGGATGGGAGTAGACAGGGGAGGGTGTGAGAATTGATGGGGAGGGTGTGAGGATAGACAAGGGGTAGCGGTGAGAATAGACAGGGGGAGGGTGTGAGATTAGATGGGGAAGGGGTAAGAATAGACAGGGTGAGGGAGTGAGAATAGACAGGGGGAGTGAGTGAGAATAGACAGGGGGAGGGTGTGAGAATAGACAGGGTGAGGGTGTGAGAATAGACAGGGTGAGGGGGTGAGAATAGACAGGGGGAGGGGTGAGAATAGACAGGGGAGGGGTGAGAATAGACAGGGAGAGGGGGTACAAATAGACAGGGGGAGGGTTGAGAATACACAGGGAGAGAGAGTGAGATTAGACAGGGGGAGGGTGTGAGACAAATCAGGGGGAGGGTGTGAGAATAGACAGGGGAGGGAGTGAGATTAGATGGGGAAGGGCGGAGAATAGATGGGGAAGGGGTGAGAATAGACAGGGTGAGGGGATGAGAATAGACAGGGGGAGGGAGTTAGAATAGACAGGGGGAGGGGTGAGAATAATGAGGGGGAGGCAGTGAGAATGGACAGGGGGAGGGAGTGAGAATAGACAGGGGGAGGGGTTGAGAATAGACAGGGGGAGGGGGTGAGAATAGACAGGGGGAGGGGGTGAGAATAGACAGGGGGAGGGGTGAGAATAATCAGGGGGAGGCAGTGAGATTGGACAGGGGGAGGGAGTGAGAATAGACAGGGGGAGGGCTTGAGAATAGACAGGGGGAGGGGGTGAGAATAGACAGGGGGAGGGGTGAGAATAATCAGGGGGAGGCAGTGAGATTGGACAGGGGGAGGGAGTGAAAATAGACAGGGGGAGGGGGTGAGAATAGACAGGGGGAGGGGTGAGAATAATGAGGGGGAGGCAGTGAGAATGGACAGGGGGAGGGAGTGAGAATAGACAGGGGGAGGGGTTGAGAATAGACAGGGGGAGGGGGTGAGAATAGACAGGGGGAGGGGTGAGAATAATCAGGGGGAGGCAGTGAGATTGGACAGGGGGAGGGAGTGAAAATAGAGAAGGGGGAGGGGGTGAGAATAGACAGGGTGAGGGAGTGAAAATGGACAGGGGGAGGGGGTGAGAATAGACAGGGTGCGGGAGTGAGAATAGAGAGGGGGAGGGGGTGAAATTAGACAGGGTGAGGGAGTGAGAATAGACAGGGGGAGGGGGTGAAATTAGACAGGGTGAGGGAGTGAGAATAGACAGGGTGAGGGGGTGACAATAGACAGGGGGAGGGGGTGAGAATAGACAGGGGGAGGGAGTGAGAATAGACGGGGCGGGGGTGAGAATAGACAGGGGGAGGGGCTGAGAATAGACAGGGGGAGGGAGTGAGAATAGACAGGGGGGGGGGTGTGAATAGACAGGGGAGGGAGTGAGAATAGACAGGGGGAGGGAGTGAGAATAGACTGGGGGAGGGGGTGGGAATAGACAGGGGAGGGGTGAGAATAGACAGGGGGAGGGGGTGAGAATAGACAGGGGGAGGGGTGAGAATAGACAGGGGGAGGGAGTGAGAATAGACAGGGGGAGGGAGTGAGAATAGAATGGGTGAGGAAGTGTGAATAGACAGGGTGAGGGGCTGAGAATAGACTGGGGGAGGGAGTGAGAATAGACAGGGGGAGGGAGTGAGAATAGACAGGGGAGGGGTGAGAATAGACAGGGGGAGGGAGTGAGAATAGACAGGGTGAGGGGGTGAGAATAGACAGGGTGAGGGGTTGAGAATAGACAGGGGGAGGGGGTGAGAATAGACAGGGGGAGGGAGTGAGAATAGACAGGGGGAGGGGGTGAGAATACACAGGGGAGGGAGTGAGAATACACAGGGGGAGGGAGTGAGAATAGACTGGGGGAGGGGGTGGGAATAGACAGGGGGAGGGAGTGAGAATAGACTGGGGGAGGGAGTGAGAATAGACTGGGTGAGGAAGTGTGAATAGACAGGGGGAGGGAGTGAGAATAGACAGGGGGAGGGAGTGAGAATAGACAGGGGGAGGGAGTGAGAATATACAGGGGAGGGAGTGAGAATAGACAGGGGGAGGGAGTGAGAATAGACTGGGGGAGGGGGTGAGAATAGTCAGGGGGAGGGAGTGAGAATAGACAGGGTGAGGAAGTGTGAATAGACAGAGTGAGGGGCTGAGAATAGTCTGGGGGAGGGAGTGAGAATAGACAGGGGGAGGGAGTGAGAATAGACAGGGGAGGGGTGAGAATAGACAGGGGGAGGGAGTGAGAATAGACAGGGTGAGGGGGTGAGAATAGACAGGGTGAGGGGGTGAGAATAGACAGGGGGATGGGGTGAGAATAGACAGGGGGAGGGAGTGAGAATAGACAGGGGGAGGGGGTGAGAATACACAGGGGAGGGAGTGAGAATACACAGGGGGAGGGAGTGAGAATAGACTGGGGGAGGGGATGGGAATAGACAGGGGGAGGGAGTGAGAATAGACTGGGGGAGGGAGTGAGAATAGACTGGGTGAGGAAGTGTGAATAGACAGGGGGAGGGAGTGAGAATAGACAAGGGGACGGAGTGAGAATAGACAGGGGGAGGGAGTGAGAATAGACAGGGGAGGGAGTGAGAATAGACAGGGGGAGGGAGTGAGAATAGACTGGGGGTGGGGGTGATAATAGTCAGGGGGAGGGAGTGAGAATAGACAGGGTGAGGAAGTGTGAATAGACAGAGTGAGGGGCTGAGAATAGACAGGGAGAGGGGTTGAGAATAGACTGGGGGAGGGATGGGAGTAGACAGGGGTGGGTGTGAGAATAGGTAGGGAGAGGGAGTGAGAAATGATGGGGAGGGTGTGAGGATAGACAGGGGGAAGGGTGAGAATAGACAGGGGGAGGGGGTGAGAATAGACAGGGAGAGAGAGAGTGAGAATAGACAGGGTGAGGGAGTGAGAATAGACAGGGGGAGTGAGTGAGAATAGACAAGGGGAGGGTGTGAGAATAGACAGGGTGAGGGTGTGAGAATAGACAGGGTGAGGGGGTGAGAATAGACAGGAAGAGGGGTGAGAATAGACAGGGGAGGGGTGAGAATAGACAGGGAGAGGGGGTACAAATAGATAGGGGGAGGGTTGAGAATACACAGGGAGAGAGAGTGAGATTAGACAGGGGGAGGGTGTGAGAATAATCAGGGGGAGGGTGTGAGAATAGACAGGGGGAGGGGGTGAGAATAGACAGGGTGAGGGTGTGAGAATAGACAGGGGAGGGAGTGAGAATAGACAGGGGGAGGGTGTGAGAATAGACAGGGGAGGGAGTGAGAATAGACAGGGGGAGGGTGTGAGAATAGACAGGGGAGGGGTGAGAATATACAGGGCAGGGGGTGAGAATAATCAGCAGGAGGCGGTGGGAACAGACAGGGTGAGGGAGTGAGAATAGACAGGGGGAGGGGGTGAGAATAGACAGGGGGAGGGGGTGAGAATAGACAGGGGGAGGGGTGAGAATAATCAGGAGGAGGCAGTGAGAATGGACAGGGGGAGGGAGTGAGAATAGACAGGGGGAGGGGTTGAGAATAGACAGGGGGAGGGGGTGAGAATAGACAGGGTGAGGGGTGAGAATAATCAGGGGGAGGCAGTGAGATTGGACAGGGGGAGGGAGTGAGAATAGACAGGGTGAGGGGGTGAGAATAGACAGGGGGAGGGGGTGAGAATAGACAGGGGGAGGGAGTGAGAATAGACGGGGGAGGGAGTTAGAATAGACTGGGGAGGGGGTGAGAATAGACTCGGGGTGGGGTGAGAATAATCAGGGGGGGAAAGTGAGAATTGACAGGGGTAGGGAGTGAGAATAGACAGGGTGAGAGAGTGAGAATAGACAGGGGGAGGGGTGAGAATAGACAGGGGAGGGGTGAGAATAGACAGGGGGAGGGGTGAGAATAGACAGGGGAGCGGGTGAGAATAGACAGGGGAGGGGTGAGAATAGACAGGGGGAGGGGTGAGAATAGACAGGGGGAGTGAGTGAGAATAGACAGGGGGAGGGTGTGAGAATAGACAGGGGGAAGGGTGAGAATAGACAGGAGGAGGGGGTGAGAATAGACAGGGAGAGAGAGAGTGAGAATAGACAGGGTCAGGGAGTGAGAATAGACAGGGGGAGTGAGTGAGAATAGACAGGGGAGGGAGTGAGAATAGACAGGGGGAGGATGTGAGAATAGACAGGGGAGGGAGTGAGAATAGACAGGGGGAGGGTGTGAGAATAGATAGGGGAGGGAGTGAGAATATACAGCGGAGGGGGTGAGAATAATCAGCAGGAGGCGGTGAGAATAGACAGGGTGAGGGAGTGAGAATAGACAGGGGGAGGGGGTGAGAACAGACAGGGTGAGGGAGTGAGAATAGACAGGGGGAGGGGTGAGAATAGATGGGGAAGGGGTGAGAATAGACAGGGTGAGGGAGTGAGAATAGACAGGGGGAGGGGTGAGAATAGACAGGGGAGGGGTGAGAATAGACAGGGTGAGGGGATGAGAATAGACAGGGGGAGGGAGTGAGAATAGACAGGGGGAGGGAGTGAGAATAGACATTGGGAGGGGGTAAGAATGGGCAAGGGGAGGGGGTGAGAATAGACAGGGGGAGGGAGTGAGAATAGACAGGGGGAGGGAGTGAGAATAGACAGGGGGAGGGTGTGAGAATAGAAAGGGTGAGGGTGTGAGAATAGACAGGGGAGGGGTGAGAATAGACAGGGGGAGAGAGTGAGAATAGACAGGGTGAGGCAGTGAGAATAGACAGGGGGAGTGAGTGTGAATAGACAGGGGGAGGGTGTGAGAATAGACAGGGTGAGGGTGTGAGAATAGACAGGGGGAGGGGTGAGAATAGACAGGGGGAGGGGTGAGAATAGACAGGGAGAGAGAGAGTGAGAATAGACAGGGTGAGGGAGTGAGAATAGACAGGGGGAGTGAGTGAGAATAGACAGGGTGAGGGTGTGAGAATAGACAGGGTGAGGGGGTGAGAATAGACAGGGGGAGGGGTGAGAATAGACAGGGGAGGGGTGAGAATAGACAGGGAGAGTGGGTACAAATAGACAGGGGGAGGGTTGAGAATACACAGGGAGAGAGAGTGAGATTAGACAGGGGGAGGGTGTGAGAATAATCAGGGGGAGGGTGTGAGAATAGACAGGGGAGGGAGTGAGAATAGACTGGGAGAGGGGATGAGAATAGACAGGGTGAGGGAGTGAGAATAGACAGGGGGAGGGGGTGAGAATAGACAGGGTGCGGGTGTGAGAATAGACAGGGGAGGGAGTGAGAATAGACAGGGGAGGGGTGAGAATAGACAGGGGGAGTGGGTGAGAATATACAGGGGGAGGGGGTGAGAATAATCAGGGGGAGGCGGTGAGAATAGACAGGGAGAGAGAGTGAGAATAGGCAGGGGGAGGGTTGAGAATAGACAAGGGATGGGGTGAAAATAATCAGCGGGAGGCGGCGAGAAGAGACAGGGTGAGGGAGTGAGAATATACAGCGGAGGGGGTGAGAATAATCAGCAGGAGGCGGTGAGAATAGACAGGGTGAGGGAGTGAGAATAGACAGGGGGAGGGGTGAGAAAAATCAGGGGGAGACGGTGAGAATGGACAGGGGGAGGGACTGAGAATACAAAGGGTGAGGGATTGTGAATAGACAGGGGGATGGGGTGAGAATAGACAGGGGGAGGGGTGAGAATAATCAGGGGGAGGCAGTGAGAATAGACAGGGGGAGGGAGTGAGAATAGACAGGGGGAGGGGTTGAGAATAGACAGGGGGAGGGGGTGAGAATAGACAGGGGGAGGGGTGAGAATAATCAGGGGGAGGCAGTGAGATTGGACAGGGGGAGGGAGTGAAAATAGACAGGGGGAGGGGGTGAGAATAGACAGGGGGAGGGAGTGAGAATAGACAGGGTGCGGGAGTGAGAATAGACAGGGGGAGGGTGTGAGAATAGACAGGGGAGGGAGTGAGAATAGACAGGGGAGGCAGTGAGAATAGACAGGGGGAGGGTGTGAGAATAGACAGGGGAGGGAGTGAGAATAGACAGGGGAGGCAGTGAGAATAGACAGGGGGAGGGATTGAGAATAGACAGGGGAGGGAGTGAGAATAGACTGGGGGAGGGAGTGAGAATAGACAGGGGGAGGGAGTGAGAATAGACAGGGGGAGGGAGTGAGAATAGACAGGGTGAGGGGCTGAGAATAGACAGGGGAGGGGGTGAGAGTAGACAGAGGAGGGGTGAGAATATACAGGGAGAGGGGTTGAGAATAGACTGGGGGAGGGATGAGAATATACAGGGGAGGGTGTGAGAATAGGTAGGGAGAGGGAGTGAGAAATGATGGGGAGGGTGTGAGGATAGACAGGGGGTGGCGGTGAGAATAGACAGGGGGAGGGAGTGAGATTAGATGGGGAAGGGCTGAGAATAGATAGGGAAGGGGTGAGAATAGACAGGTTGAGGGAGTGAGAATAGACAGGGGAAGGGGTGAGAATAGACAGGGGGAGGGGTGAGAATAGACAGGGGGAGGGGTGAGAATAGACAGGGTGAGGGAGTGAGAATAGACAGGGGGAGGGGTGAGAATAGACAGGGGAGGGGTGAGAATAGACAGGGTGAGGAGGTGAGAATAGACAGGGGGAGGGAGTGAGAATGGACAGGAGGGGTGAGAATGGACAGGGAGAGATGAGAATGGATGGGAGAGGGGTGAGAATGGACAGGGAATGGTGAGAATAGACGGGGGAGGGAGTGAGAATAGACTGGGGAGGGGGTGAGAATAGACTCGGGGTGGGGTGAGAATAATCAGGGGGGAAAGTGAGAATTGACAGGGGGAGGGAGTGAGAATAGACAGGGTGAGAGAGTGAGAATAGACAGGGGGAGGGGTGAGAATAGACAGGGGAGGGGTGAGAATAGACAGGGGGAGGGGTGAGAATAGACAGGGGAGCGGGTGAGAATAGACAGGGGGAGGGGTGAGAATAGACAGGGGAGGGGTGAGAATAGACAGGGGGAGGGGTGAGAATAGACAGGGGGAGTGAGTGAGAATAGACAGGGGGAGAGAGTGAGAATAGACAGGGTGAGGCAGTGAGAATAGACAGGGGGAGTGAGTGTGAATAGACAGGGGGAGGGTGTGAGAATAGACAGGGGGAGGGGTGAGGATAGACAGGGAGACGGTGTGAGAATAGACAGGGGGAGGGGTGAGAATAGACAGGGAGAGAGAGAGTGAGAATAGACAGGGGGAGGGTGTGAGAATAATCAGGGGGAGGGTGTGAGAATAGACAGGGGAGGGAGTGAGAATAGACTGGGAGAGGGGATGAGAATAGACAGGGTGAGGGAGTGAGAATAGACAGGGGGAGGGGGTGAGAATAGACAGGGTGCGGGTGTGAGAATAGACAGGGGAGGGAGTGAGAATAGACAGGGGAGGGGTGAGAATAGACAGGGGGAGTGGGTGAGAATATACAGGGGGAGGGGGTGAGAATAATCAGGGTGAGGCGGTGAGAATAGACAGGGAGAGAGAGTGAGAATAGGCAGGGGGAGGGTTGAGAATAGACAAGGGACGGGGTGAAAATAATCAGCGGGAGGCGGCGAGAAGAGACAGGGTGAGGGAGTGAGAATATACAGCGGAGGGGGTGAGATAATCAGCAGGAGGCGGTGAGAATAGACAGGGTGAGGGAGTGAGAATAGACAGGGGGAGGGGTGAGAAAAATCAGGGGGAGACGGTGAGAATGGACAGGGGGAGGGACTGAGAATACACAGGGTGAGGGATTGTGAATAGACAGGGGGATGGGGTGAGAATAGACAGGGGGAGGGGTGAGAATAATCAGGGGGAGTCAGTGAGAATGGACAGGGGGAGGGAGTGAGAATAGACAGGGGGAGGGGTTGAGAATAGACAGGGGGAGGGGGTGAGAATAGACAGGGGGAGGGGTGAGAATAATCAGGGGGAGGCAGTGAGATTGGACAGGGGGAGGGAGTGAAAATAGACAGGGGGAGGGGGTGAGAATAGACAGGGGGAGGGAGTGAGAATAGACAGGGTGCGGGAGTGAGAATAGACAGGGGGAGGGGGTGAGAATAGACAGGGGGAGGGAGTGAGAATAGACAGGGTGAGGGGGTGAGAATAGACAGGGTGAGGGGTGAGAATAGACAGGGGGAGGGGGTGAGAATAGACAGGGGGAGGGAGTGAGAATAGACAGGGGGAGGGGGTGAGAATAGACAGGGGAGGGCGTGAGAATATACAGGTGGAGGGAGTGAGAATAGACTGGGGGAGGGGGTGGGAATAGACAGGGGGAGGGAGTGAGAATAGACTGGGGGAGGGAGTGAGAATAGACAGGGGGAGGGAGTGAGAATAGACAGGGTGAGGAAGTGTGAATAGACAGGGTGAGGGGCTGAGAATAGACTGGGGGAGGGAGTGAGAATAGACAGTGGGAGGGAGTGAGAATAGACAGGGTGAGGAAGTGTGAATAGACAGGGGGAGGGAGTGAGAATAGACAGGGGGAGGGAGTGAGAATAGACAGGGGAGGGAGTGAGAATAGACAGGGGGAGGGAGTGAGAATAGACAGGGGGAGGGTGTGACAATAGACAGGGGAGGGAGTGAGAATAGACAGGGGAGGGAGTGAGAATTGACAGGGGGAGGGAGTGAGAATAGACAGGGGAGGGAGTGAGAATAGACTGGGGGAGGGAGTGAGAATAGACAGGGGGAGGGAGTGAGAATAGACAGGGGGAGGGAGTGAGAATAGACAGGGTGAGGGGCTGAGAATAGACAGGGGAGGGGGTGAGAATAGGTAGGGAGAGGGAGTGAGAAATGATGGGGAGGGTGTGAGGATAGACAGGGGGTGGCGGTGAGAATAGACAGGGGCAGGGAGTGAGATTAGATGGGGAAGGGCTGAGAATAGATAGGGAAGGGGTGAGAATAGACAGGGTGAGGGAGTGAGAATAGACAGGGGGAGGGGTGAGAATAGACAGGGGAGGGGTGAGAATAGACAGGGTGAGGAGGTGAGAATAGACAGGGGGAGGGAGTGAGAATAGACAGGGTGAGGGGCTGAGAATAGACAGGGGAGGGGTTGAGAGTAGACAGAGGAGGGGTGAGAATATACAGGGAGAGGGGTTGAGAATAGACTGGGGGAGGGATGAGAATATACAGGGGAGGGTGTGAGAATAGGTAGGGAGAGGGAGTGAGAAATGATGGGGAGGGTGTGAGGATAGACAGGGGGTGGCGGTGAGAATAGACAGGGGTAGGGAGTGAGATTAGATGGGGAAGGGCTGAGAATAGATAGGGAAGGGGTGAGAATAGACAGGGTGAGGGAGTGAGAATAGACAAGGGGAGGGGTGAGAATAGACAGGGGAGGGGTGAGAATAGACAGGGTGAGGAGGTGAGAATAGACAGGGGGAGGGAGTGAGAATGGACAGGGAGGGGTGAGAATGGACAGGGAGAGATGAGAATGGATGGGAGAGGGGTGAGAATGGACAGGGAATGGTGAGAATGGATGGGGGAGGGAGTGAGCGTGAACAGTAGAGGGGGAAAGACTGAATGGGAGGGGGTGAATGGACAGTGAACGGGGAGAATGGGTGTGGAGGCATTTTTATTCATTCACAGGATGTGGGTGTCACTGGCTGGGCCATCATTTATTGCCCATCTCTAGTTGCCCTTGAGAAGGTTGTGGGTGAGCTGCCTTCTTGAGTCGCTGCAGTCCATGTGGTGTAGGTACACCCACAGTGCTGTTAGGGAGGGAGTTCCAGGATTTTGACCCAGTGACAGTGAAGGAATGGCGATATATTTCCATGTCAGGATGGCGAGTGACTTGGAGGGGAACTTCCAGGTGGTGGTGTTCCCATCTATCTGCTGCCCTTGTCCTTCTGAACGGTAGTGGTCATGGGTTTGGAAGGTGCTGCCTAACGGGGTTTGGTGAATTCCTCCAGTGCATCTTGTAGATGGTACACACACTGTTGCTATTGTGCATCGGTGGTGGAAGGAGAGAATGTTTGTGGATGCGGTGGCAAAATGGGAGAATGGGTGGGGATTGGAGTGAATAAGTGTGGAGTGGGGGGAATGGGTGTGGAGTGGGGGAATGGGTGTGGAGTGGGGGGAATGGATGTGGAGTGGAGGAATGGGTGTGGAGTGGGGGGAATGGGTGTGGAGTGGGGGGAACAGATGTGGAGTTCAGGAATGGGTGTGGAGTGGGGGAAATGGGTGTGGAGTTGGGGGAACAGATGTAGAGTTCAGGAATGGGTGTGGAGTGGGGGGAATGGGTGTGGAGTGGGGGGAATGGGTGTGGAGTGGGGGGAATGGGCGTGGTGTAGGGGAATGGGTGTGGAGTGGGGGGAATGGGTGTGGAGTGGGGGGAATGGGTATGGAGTGGGGTTATTGGGTGTGGAGAGGGGGAATGGGTGTGGAGAGTGGGGAATGGGTGTGGAGTGGGGGGAATGGGTGTGGAGTGGGGGGAATGGGTGTGGAGTGGGGGGAATGGGCGTGGTGTAGGGGAATGGGTGTGGAGTGGGGGGGAATGGGTGTGGAGTGGGGGGAATGGGTATGGAGTGGGGTTATTGGGTGTGGAGTGGGGGAATGGGTGTGGAGAGTGGGGAATGGGTGTGGAGTGGGAGGAATGGGCGTGGAGTGGGGGGAATGGGCGTGGAGTGGGGGGAATGGGTGTGTTGTTGGGGGAATGGGTGTGGAGTGGGGGGAATGGGTGTGGGGTGGGGGGGAATGGGTGTGGAGTGGGGAGAATGGGTGTGGAGTGGGGGGAATGGGTGTGGTGTTCGGGAATGGGCGTGGAGTGGGGGGAATGTTTGTGCTGTTCGGGAATGGGTGTGGAGTGGGGGGAATGGGTGTGGAGTGGGGGGAATGGGTGTGGAGTGGGGGGAATGGGTGTGGAGTGGGGAGAATGGGTGTGGAGTGGGGGGAATGGGTGTGGGGTGGGGGGGAATGGGGGTGGAGTGGGGGGAATGGGTGTGGAGTGGGGGGAATGGGTGTGGAGTGGGGGGAATGGGTGTGGAGTGGGGGGAATGGGTGTGGAGTGGGGGGAATGTGCGTGGAGTGGGGGGAATGGGTGTGGAGTGGGGGGAATGGGTGTGGAGTGAGGGGAATGGGCGTGGAGTGGGGGGATTGGGTGTGGAGTGGGGGGAATGGGTGTGGAGTGGGGGGAATGGGTGTGGAGTGGGGGGAATGGGTGTGGTATTCAGGAATGGGTGTGGAGAGGGGGGAATGGGTGTGGAGTTCTGGAATTGGTGTGGAGTAGGGCGAATGGGTGTGGAATGTGGGGAATGGGTGTAGAGTGGGGGGAATGGATGTGGAGTGGGGAGAATGGGTGTGGAGTTGGGGGAATGGGTGTGGAGTTGGGGGAATGGGAGTGGAGTTTGGGACTGGGTGTGGAGTGGGGGGAATGGGTGTGGAGTGGAGGGAATGGGTGTGGAATGGGAGGAATGGATTGGGTGTGGAATGGGGGAATGGGTGTGGAGTTCAGGAATGGTTGTGGAGTTGTGGGAATGGGTGTGGAGTGGGGGGAATGGGTTGTAGAGTGGGGGGAATGGATGTGGAGTGGGGAGAATGGGTGTGGAGTTGGGGGAATGGGTGTGGAGTTGGGGGAATGGGAGTGGAGTTTGGGACTGGGTGTGGAGTGGGGGGAATGGGTGTGGAGTGGAGGGAATGGGTGTGGAATGGGAGGAATGGATTGGGTGTGGAATGGGGGAATGGGTGTGGAGTGGGGGGAATGGGTGTGGTTTTGAGGGAATGGGTGTGGGGTGGGGGGAATGGGTGTGGGGTGGGGGGAATGGGTGTGGAGTGGGAGCAATGAGTGTGGGGTGGGGGGAATGGGTGTGGAGTGGGGGGAATGGGTGTGGAGTGGGGGGAATGGGTGTGGAGAGGGGGGAATTGGTGTGGAGTTGGGGGAATGGGTGTGGAGTGGGGGGAATTGGTGTGGAGTTGGGGGAATGGGTGTGGAGTGGGGGGAGTGAGTGTGGAGTTGGGGGACTGGTTGAGGAGTGGGGGGAATGGATGTGGAGTGGGGGGAATGGGTGTGGTTTTGAGGGAATGGGTGTGGGGTGGGGGGAATGGTTGTGGAGTGGGAGCAATGAGTGTGGGGTAGGGGGAATGGGCGTGGAGTGGGGGGAATTGGTGTGGAGTTGGGTGAATGGGTGTGGAGTTCGGGAATGGGTGTGGACTAAGGGGAGAATGGATGTGGAGTAAGGGGAATGGGTGTGGAGTGGGTGATTGGGTGTGGAGTTCGGATATGGGTGTGGAGTGGGTGATAGATGGAGAAAGGGGTTGTAAACATGTCAATCGTGTCCACGCTGTATTATAAATAGTGACAGCTGGTCTACCAGGTCTGGTCTTTTCCTTTTGACTTGTTCCACAGGGTTTTCTCAATAGAGAGTTTTGATTATCTCACTTTACCAAAACATAATGAATGTCGGCAGCACAACTGGGATCTTGTGCCTTGCTGCAAAGTTTCCTCAAGGCTGAATAAACATTTAGTGTAAGTGCAGCAATGTTTTTAGCTGCAAAGTTCCTATAGGGCAGAATCAGCCCAGATTTGAACCGAATGCAGTAGCCGACAGGGAGTGTTTTACCCGTCGGCCGCAATGGCGGCTTTCATGCTGTGTTGTCCCAATCCCAGCTCATTAATTACCCAGGCACAGGAAACACCGTCTCACTGGCGAGCAGCCTCTGAATCAGCCACTTCACCATTACCTTATCGCTTTCTCAGGTAGGGCACCAGATTTAAACCTCAACTGTGCGCACAGCTCTCAATGCTCGCAGCCCAGGACTGCTCCAGTGAAGACATGAAGCCAAAAGCCAAGAAGAGTGCAGCACCCACCCCTCCTCCCCCCCTCCCCCCTGATTCAGTGACACATCCCTGGGATGCCTTTAGGGCACAATGGAGGCCATTATGATGTGGCTCCCCGCGCTCTGGCTGCAGGAGGCCCATCAGTCTCACCACTCCGGCTTAGGAGGCGGTGGCAGAGGTGGTCAGTGCCAATGCTGCACACAAGAGATCGGCCATCCAATGCAGAAAACAGATGAATTATCTCATCTGTGCAGCCAGGGTAAGGCAGGGTAAGGTAGTTCTGTTGAAGGGTCATGAGGACTCGAAACGTCAACTCTTTTCTTCTCCGCCGATGCTGCCAGACCTGCTGAGTTTTTCCAGGTAATTCTGTTTTTGTTAAGGCAGCCATCTCATCCCTCTAAACTCACACACTTACAAGCCCATCACACATTCACTGGCATCTCACTCACTGCCAGCTGAAGGGACATCACCACTCACTCTCTCATACACACACCCTCACATCTCCATCTGGCCTCATCTCCTCTGGAGACTGCCTCCTCAGCCCTCACCATCTTGAGGCCATTTGCACAGATGTACATGTGTCCCCACACACGCACCCTGGGATAGCCCCCTTCCCCAGTACAGCCCTCGCCCTGCAGCCTGAGGCCACTTCTACCTCTCCCCCAAACAAGCCCTCGCCCTGCAGCCATTGAAAAGCTGCCCCTGCCTTACGGCTGGTCTGGGAGGTAGGGAGCTGCCCGTGAGCCTCCCTAACGGTGATGTGGTGCTGCCTGTGGAGCCTGGTGCTGATGTCTGTGAGTGCTGTCCGAAGCAAGATAGGCAAACAAACCTCGAATCCCTGAGTGAACTGCAGCTTGGCAGGTGCAGATTGTTTATTTACAGCTGTGAAACACGTCAGTGTGTGAACATCCTGACATGCCCAAGTGATGTGGAAGTATTGAAATTAGGTTTCTGATGTACGGCTGGGGGAAACACAGCCACAGCACTGACGGGGGGAGTGGACGATCACAAACAGGTTTCACAATGGCATGAAGCTGATGTTTGAGTTTCTCACCATACAGCCCTATCCTGCTCACCATGAGGCCTGATGCCAACAGAGCCAAATGGTTCTGGCACCATGTATTACAGATGTGAACAGTTCAGGGCTCAGAAATGTAAGTGGTTGATAAGGCCACTGTTTTAGTTGCACCTTGTTCACAATCTGTTGCCCACAAAATCGGGCAAAGAAACAACAACGTGACGTGATTGTTACATACAGGTGACACACTGTTACCACTGTCACATGCTGTTACAAACTGTTACCACTGTCACACGCTGTTACCACGGTCACTCAAAGTTACCACTGTCACACAATGTTACCACTGTCACTCACTGTTACCACTGTCAATCATGAATACCACTGTCACGTGCAGTTACCACTGCCACACACTGTTACCACTGTCACTCAATGTTACCATTGTCACACACTGTTATCACTGTCACACACTGTTACCACTGTCACTCAAAGTTACCACTTTCAATCATTGTTACCACTGTCACACACTGTTACCACTGTCATTCACTGTTACCACTGTCACACACTGTTACCACTGTCACTCAAAGTTACCACTGTCACATGCTGTTACACACTGTCACTCACTGTTACCACTGTAACTCACTGTTACCACTGTCACTCATGAATACCACTGTCACGTGCTGTTACCACTGCAACACAATGTTACTACTGTCACTCACTGTTACCATTGTCACACACTTTTACCACTGTCAGTCAAAGTTACCACTTTCACTCAGTGTTACCACTGTCACGCACTGTTACCACTGTCACTCAAAGTTACCACTTTCACTCACTGTTACCACTGTCACACACTGTTACCACTGTCACATGCTGTTACCACTGCCACACACTGTTACCACTGTCACTCACTGTTACCACTGTCACATGCTGTTAAACACTGTTGCTCGCAGTTACCACTGTCACTCACTGTTAACACAGTCACATGCTGTTACAACTGCCACACACTGTTACCACTGTCACTCACTGTTACCACTGTCACATACTGTTACCACTGTCACATCGTGTTACCACTGCAAGTCACAGTTACCAATGCCACTCAAAGTTACTACTGTCACACACTGTTACCATTGTCACACACTGTTACAACTGCCAGTCACTGTTACCACAGCTACTCACAGATACGAATGCCACTCAATGTTACCACTGCCATTCACTGTTATGATTGCAACTCACTGTACCACTGCCACACGCTGTTACCAATGCCATACGCAGTTACCACTGTCACTCACTGTTACCACTGCAACTCACTGTTAACTCTGTCACACACTGGGCTCACTGTCACATGCTGTAACCACTGTCATATGATGTTACCACTGCTACTCACTGTTACCCCTGCCACTCGCTGTTACCACTGCCACTCACTGTTACCACAGTCACACACTGTTACCACTGCCACTCACTGTTACCACAGTCACACACTGTTACCACTGCCACTCACTGTTATCACTGTCACACACTGGGCCCATTGCCACTCACTGTTACCACTGCCAATCACCGTTACCACTGCCACTCACTTGTACCACTGCTTCTCATGTTACTACGGTAACACACTGTTGCCACTGTCACATGCTGTTACCACAGCCACTTACTGCTACAACTGTCACACACTGGGCACGCTGTCACACACTGTTACCACTGCAACTCACTGTTAACACTGTCACACACTGGGCCAAAGGCCACACGCTGTTACCACAGTCACTCACTGTTATGACTTCCACTCACTGTTACCACTGACACACACTGTTACCACTGCCACATAGTGAGCCCACTGTCACACGCTGTTACCACTGTCACTCACTGTAACCACTGCCACTCACTGTAACCACTGCCATTCACAGTTATCACTGCCATACACTGGGCCCACTGTCACATGCTGTTACCACTGCCACACACTGTTACCACTGTTACTCACTTTTACCACTGCCACTAACTGTTGCCACTGCCACTCATTGTTATGACGGCCAGTCACTGTTAACAATGCCAAACACTGTTACCACTGTCACACAGTGGGCCCACTGTCAAACGTTGTTGCCACAGCCACTCGCTGTTACCACTGCCACACACTGTTAACAATGTCACATGCTGTTACCACTGCCATATGCTGTTACACACTGTCACTCAGTTACCACTGTCACTCAATGTTACCAATGCCACACACTGTTACCACTGTCACACACTGTTACCACTGACACACGCTGTTACCACGGTCACTCACTGTTACCACAGTCACTTACTGTTACCACTCTCATATGCTGTTACCACTGACACACACTGTTACCACTGTCATTCACTGTTACCACTATCAATCACAGTTACCACAGTCACATGATGTTACCACAGCCCCACACTTACCACTGTCACAAACAGGGCGCACTGTCACATGCTGTTACCACTGCCAGTCACAGTTACCACTGCCACTCACAGTTACCACTGTCACACAATGGGCCCGCTGTCACAGACTGTTACCACTGTCACATGTGGTTACCACTGAAACTCACTGTTACCACTGCCACTCATTGTTACCACTGACACACGCTGTTACCACTGCCACTGACTATTACAACTTTCACACACTGGACCCACTGTCACACACTGTTACCACTGTCACATGCTGTTACCACTGCCACTCACTGTTACCTCTGCCACTCATTGTTACCACTGTCACTCACTGTTACCACTGTCACTTACTGATACACTTCTCGTATGCTGATACCACTATCACTGTTACCAATGTCACATGCTGTTACACACTGTCACTCACTGTCACCACTGTCACATGCTGTTACCACAACCCCACAATTACCACTGTCACATGCTGTTACCACTGTCACATGCTGTTACCACTGCCAGTCACAGTTACCACTGCCACTCACAGTTACCACTGTCACACACTGTTACCACAGTCACATGCTGTTACCACTGCCAGTCATTGTTAACATGCACACTCACTGTTACCACTGTCACTTACTGTTACCACTCTCATATGCTGTTACCACTGCAACACACTCTTATCACTGTCAGTCACAGTTACCACTGTCACATGCTGTTACAGACTACCACTCACTGTTACCACTGTCACTCACAGTTACCACTGCAACTCAGTTACCACTGTCAGAAAGTGGGCCCGCTGTCACACACTGTTAACACTGTCACATGCGGTTACCACTGCCACTCACTGTTACCACTGCCAATCATTGTTACCAATACCACACGTTGTTACCACTGCCACTCACTGTTACCACTGTCACACATTTGGGCCACTTTCACATGCTGCTACCACTGCCACTGACTGTCACCACTGTCACTCACTGTTACCACCTGTCACTCACTGTTACCACTGACACTCAATGTTACCACTGTCACACACTGGGCCCACTGTCACACACTGGGCCCACTGTCACACGCTGCTAACACTGCCAGTCACTGTTACCACTGTCACACACTGGGCCCACTGTCACACACTGCTACCACTGCCACTCACTGTTACCACTGCCACTTACTTTTACTACTGCCACTCACTTTTACCACTTTCACACGATTTTAACTCTGTCACTTACTGTTACCACTGCCACTTATTTTTACCACTGCCTCTCACTGTTACCACTGTCACATATTGTTACCACTGTCACACACTGGGCCCACTGTCACACGCTGTTTCCACGGCCACAAGCGGTTACCACAGTCACACACTGGGCCCACTGTCACACGCTGTTACCACTGCCACAAGCGGTTACCACTGTCACACAATGTTATTACTGCCACTCACTGTTACCAGTGCCACACACTGTTACCACTGTCACACAACGGGACCAGTGTAACACATTGATACCACTGCCATACACTATTACCACTGCCATACGTTGCTACCATTTCCAGTCACGCTTACCACTGTCAGCCATTATTTCCACTGTCACTCACTGTTACCAATCTCATTCACTGTTTCCACAGCAACTCACTGTTACCACGGTCACACATTGGGCCCACTGTCACACACTGTTACCACTGTCACACACTGTTTCCTCTGCCACCTCCTGTTACAAATGTCACACACTGGGCCCACTGTCAGACGCTGTTACCACTGTCAGACGCTGTTACCACTGCCACAAGCGGTTACCATTGTCACTCACTGTTACCACTGCCACTCATAGTTCCCACTGTCACTCACTGTTACCACTGCCACTCACTTTAACCACTGCCTCTCACTGTTGCCACTTTCACAAACTTTTACCAAAGTCACATACTGTTACCACTGCCATCACTGCCAGTCACTGTTACCACTGTCACATGCTGTTACCACTGCCACACATTGTTACCACTATCACTCGCTGTTACCAGTGTCACACCTGTTACCACTGTCACTCACTGTTACCACTGCCAGTCACAGTTACCACTCACACTCACTTTCACCACTGCCTCTCACCATTACCACCGTCACTCACTGGGCCCACTCTCACACACTGTTACCACTGTCAGACGCTGTTACCACTGCCACAAGCGGTTACCATTGTCACTCACTGTTAACACTGCCACTCACTTTAACCACTGCCTCCCACTGTTTCCACTTTCACACACTGTTACCAATGTCACGTACTGTTACCACTGCCATCACTGTCACCACTGCCTCTCACTGTTACCACTGCCACATGCTGTTACCACTGCCACACACAGTTACCGCTATCACTCACTTTAACCACTGCCACTCACTTTAACCACTGCCTCCCACTGTTGCCCCTTTCACACACTGTTACCAATGTCACATACTGTTACCACTGCCATCACTGTCACCACTGCCTCTCACTGTTACCACTGCCATCACTGTCACCACTGCCACTCACTGTTACCACTGCCACATGCTGTTACCACTGCCAGTCACTGTCACCAATGCCACTCACTGTTACCACTGTCACACGCTGTTACCACAGCCACAAGCGGTTACCACTGCCACTCACTGTTCCCACTGCCAATCACTGTTACCACTGCCAATCACTTTTACCACTGCCACTCACTTTAACCACTGCCTCTCACTGTTGCCACTTTCACACACTGTTATCACTGTCACTCACTTTTACCACTGCCACACACTGTTACCACTGCCACTCACTTTTACCACTGTCACATATTGTTACCACTGTCACACACTGGGCCCTCTGTCACTCACTGTTACCACTGCCACAAGCGGTTACGACTGTCACACAATGTTATTACTGCCACTCACTGTTACCAGTGCCACACACTGTTACCGCGTCACACAATGGGACAAGTGTAACACACTGATACCACTGCCACACATTGTTACCACTGCCATACACTATTAACACTGCCATACGCTGTTAACACTTCCAGTCACGGTTACCACTGTCAGCCATTATTACCACTGTCAATCACTGTTACCACTCGCATTCACTGTTTCCACAGCAACTCACTGTTACCACAGTCAGAGACTGGGCCCGCAGTTACCACTGCCACTCACTGTAAACACTGCAACTCACTGTTACCACTGCCAGTCACAATTACCACTCACACTCACTTTTACCACTGCCTCTCACCATTACCACCATCACTCACTGGACCCACTGTCACACACTGTTACCACTGTCACACACTGTTACCACTGTCACCCGCTGTTTCCTCTGCCACCTACTGTTATGAATGTCACTCACTGGGCCCACTGTCACACACTGTTACCACTGCCACTCACTGTTACCACTGCCAGTCACGGTTACCACTCACACTCACTTTTACCACTGCCTCTCATCATTACCAACGTCACTCACTGTTACCACTGTCACACACTGTTACCACTGTCACACACTGTTACCACTGTCACACGCTGATCCTCTGCCACCTACTGTTATGAATGTCACTCACTGTGCCAACTGTCACACGTTGTTACCACTGCCACAAGCAGTTGCCATTATCACTCACTGTTACCACTGCCACTCACTTTAACCACTGCCACTCACTTTAACCACTGCCTCCCACGGTTGCCCTTTTCACACACTGTTACCAATGTCACATACTTTTACCACTGCCATCAATGTCACAACTGCCACACACTGTTACCACTGCCAGTCACGGTTACCACTCACACTCACTTTTACCACTGCCTCTCACCATTACCAACGTCACTCACTGGGCCCACTGTCACACACTGTTACCACTGCCACAAGCAGTTACCATTGTCACTCACTGTTACCACTGCCACTCACTGTTCCCACTGCCACTCACTGTTACCACTGACACTCACTTTAACCACTGCCTCTCACTGATGCCACTTTCACACACTGTTACCACTGTCACACACTTTTACAACTGCCACTGTCACACACGGGGCCCACTGTCACACGCTGTTTCCACTGTCACACACCATCACCACTGCCACTCACTGTTACCACTGCCACATGCTGTTACCACTGTCACTCTCTGTTACCACTGCCAGTCACTGTTACCACTGCTACTCACAGTTACCACTGCCACTCAATGTTATCACTGCCACTCACAGTTATCACTGTCACATACTGGCAGATACTATTACCACTGCCACATGCAATTACCACTGCCACTCACTGTTACCATTGCCAAATGCTGTTACCACTGCCACACGTTGTTTCCTCTGTCACTCACTGCTACCGCTGTCACATACTAGGCTCACTGCACATGCTGTTACCACTGAGTCACATTTACTGCTGTCACACACTAGGCCCAATTACACATGCTGCTAATATTGTCAAACACTGTTACCACTATCACTCACTGTTATCACTGCCACAATTTGTTACCACTGTCAAATACTAGGCCCACTGCCACACTCTGTTACCACTGTCACTCACTGTTACCACTGCCACAGACTGTTACCACTGTCACACAATGTTACCACTGTCACATGCTGTTACCACTGATACCCACTGTTACCACAGCCACTCTCTGTTACCACTGTCAAATACTAAGCCCTCTGCCACTCTCTGTTACCACTGTCACACGCTGTCACAACTGCCACTCACTGTTACCACTGCCACATACTGTTATCACTGCCACTCACTGTTACCACTGTCAAGCACTGTTACCACTGCCACTCGCTGTTACCACTGTCACATTCTGTGACCATTGTTACTCTTTGTTTCAACAACCACTCACTGTTACCACTGCCACATACTGTTATCACTGCCACTCACTGTTACCACTGTCAAGCACTGTTACCACTGCCACTCGCTGTTACCACTGTCACATTCTGTGACCATTGTTACTCTTTGTTTCAACAACCACTCACTGCTACCACTGTCACACACGGGGCCCACTGTCACAAGCTGTTTCCACTGTCACACGCCGTCACCACTGCCACTCACTGTTACCACTGCCACTCACTGTTACCACTGTCAGTCACTGTTACCACTGCTACTCACGGTTACCACTGCCTCTCAATGTTATCACTGCCTCTCACAGTTATCACTGTCACATACTGGCAGATACTGTTACCACTGCCACATGCTATTACCCAGGTCACTCACTGTTATCATTGCCAAATGCTGTTACCATTGCCACACGCTGTTACCTCTGTCACTCACTGTTACCGCTGTCACATATTAGGCTCACTACACATGCTGTTACCACTGAGTCACATTTACTGCTGTCACACACTAGGCCCAATTACACATGCTGTTAATATTGTCAAACGCTGTTATCACTATCACTCACTGTTATCACTGCCACAATTTGTTACCACTGTCAAATTCTAGGCCCACTGCCGCAATCTGTTACCACTGTCACTCACTGTTACCACTGCCACAGACTGTTACCAATGTCACACAATGTTACCACTGTCACACGCTGTTACCACTGATACCCACTGTTACCACAGCCACTCTCTGTTACCACTGTCAAATACTAAGCCCATTGTCACTCTCTGTTGCCATTGTCACAGACTGTTACCACTGTCACATGTTGTTACCACTGATACCCACTGTTATCACTGCCACTCTCTGTTACCACTGTCAAATACTAAGCCCACTGCCACTCTCTGTTACCACTGTCACACGCTGTCACAACTGCCACTCACTGTTAGCCCTGCCACATACTGTTATCACTGCCACTCACTGTTATCACTGTCAAGCACTGTTACCACTGCCACTCGCTGTTTCCACTGTCACATTTTGTGACCATTGTTACTCAGTGTTTCAACAACCACTCACTGCTACCACTGTCACACACAGGGCCAACTGCCACATGCTGTTACCACTGTCACTCTCTGTTACCACTGCCAGTCACTGTTACCACTGCTACTCACAGTTAACACTGCCACTCAATGTTATCACTGCCACTCATTGTTAGCACTGTCATACACTGGGACCACTGTCACACGCTGTTACCACTGCCACAAGCTGTTACCACCTTTACTTACTGTTACCACCATCACTCACTGTTATAACTGACCATCACTGTTACCACAGACACACAGTTACTTCTGTCACATACAGTTACCTCTGTCAATCACTGTTATGATTGCCACTCACTGTTTCCAATGCCACTCATTGTTACCACGGTCACACACTGTTATCACTGTCACACACTGTAACCACTGCCAGTCACTTTTACCACTGCTACTCACAGTTACCACTACCACTCAATGTTATCACTGCCACTCATTGTTACCACTGTCACCCACTGTGCCAACTGTCACACAATGGGCCCACTGTCACACGCTGTTACCACTGCCACAAGCTGTTACCACTGCCACTCACTGTTACCACCGTGACTCACTGTTATTACTGCCCACCACTGATACCGCTGGCACACTCAGTTACCTCTGTCACACACAGTTACCTCTGTAACACAGTGGGCCCACTGTCACATGCTGTTACAATTGTCACACACTGTTATCACTGCCACTCACTGTTACCACTGTCAATCACTGTTGCCACTGCCACTCGCTGTTAACACTGTCACATTCTGTTACCATTGTTACTCAGTGTTTCAACAACCACTCACTGTTACCACTGACACACACGGAGCCCACTGTCACACGCTGTTTCCACTGTCACACGCTGTCACCACTGCCACTCACTGTTACCACTGCCACTTGCTGTTACCACTGTCACTCTCTGTTACCATTGCCAGTCACTTTTACCACTGCTACTCACAGTTACCACTACCACTCAATGTTATCACTGCCACTCATTGTTACCACTGTCACCCACTGTGCCAACTGTCACACAATGGGCCCACTGTCACACGCTGTTACCACTGCCACAAGCTGTTACCACTGCCACTCACTGTTACCACCGTGACTCACTGTTATTACTGCCCACCACTGATACCGCTGGCACACTCAGTTACCTCTGTCACACACAGTTACCTCTGTAACACAGTGGGCCCACTGTCACATGCTGTTACAATTGTCACACACTGTTATCACTGCCACTCACTGTTACCACTGTCAATCACTGTTGCCACTGCCACTCGCTGTTAACACTGTCACATTCTGTTACCATTGTTACTCAGTGTTTCAACAACCACTCACTGTTACCACTGACACACACGGAGCCCACTGTCACACGCTGTTTCCACTGTCACACGCTGTCACCACTGCCACTCACTGTTACCACTGCCACTTGCTGTTACCACTGTCACTCTCTGTTACCATTGCCAGTCACTGTTACCACTGCTACTCAACGTTATCACTGCCACTCATTGTAAGCACTGTCACATGCTGTTACCACTGCCACAACTGTTACCACTGCCACTCACTGTTACCACCGTTACTCACTGTTACCTCCATCACTCACTGTTATAACTGCCCATCACTGTTACCACGGACACACAGTTAGCTCTGTCACACACAGTTACCTCTGTCAATCACTGTTACGATTGCCACTCACTG
The DNA here is from genome assembly GCF_017639515.1 of Carcharodon carcharias. Classification (NCBI taxonomy): domain Eukaryota; kingdom Metazoa; phylum Chordata; class Chondrichthyes; order Lamniformes; family Lamnidae; genus Carcharodon; species Carcharodon carcharias. The sequence goes on along the minus strand of NC_054477.1, from coordinate 168,868,329 downwards.
GTTCCACTGACACTCACTGTTACCACTGTCACACGTGGTTACCACTGTCACACGTGGTTACCACTGGCACATGCCATTACCACTGCCACATGCTGTTACCACTGTCACACACTGGGCCCACTGTCACACACTGTTACCACTGTCCCACACTGTTACCACTGACACTTACTGAGCCCACTGTCACACACTGTTACCACTGTCACATGCTGTTACCACTGACACCCACTGTTACCACTGCCACTCTCTGTTACCACTGTCAAATACTAAGCTCACTGTTACCACGGTCACACACTGGGCCTACAGTCACTGACTGCTACCACTGTCACACGCTGTTACCACTGCCACTCACTGTTACCACTGTCACACACTGGGCCCACTGTCACACACTGTTACCATTGCCACTGACTGTTACTACTGCCACTGATTGTTACCACTGCCACTCACCATTACCACTGTCACACACTGCACCCACTGTTACACACTGTTACCACTGCCACACGCTGTTACCACTGATAATCACTGGGCCCACTGTCACACACTGTTACCACTGCCCCACGCTGTTACCACTGATACTCACTGGGCCCACTGTCATACACTGCTACCACTTCACACGTTGTTACCACTGTTACCCACTATTACCACTGCCACTGTCTGTTGCCACTGTCAAATACTAAGCCCACTACACTCACTGTTACCACTGTCACACACTGGGCCTACTGTCACTGACTGTTACCACTGCCACTCATTGTTACCACTGTCCCACGCTGTTACCACTGTCAAACACTGTTACCACCGATACTCACTGTGCCCACTGTCACACGCAGTTACCACTGTCTCCCGCTATTACCACTGTCCCACGCTGTTACCACTTTCAAACACTGTTACCACCGATACTCACTGTGCCCACTGTCACACGCAGTTACCACTGTCTCACGCTATTACCACTGCCCCATGCTGTTACCACTGATACCACTGCCACTCTCTATTACCACTGTCAAATACTAAGCCCACTGTCACTCTCTGTTACCACTGTCACACACTGTTACCGCTGTCACAAACTATTATCACTTTCCCACGCTGTTACCACTGATACTCACTGGGCCCACTGTCACAAACTGTTACCAAAGTCACATGCTGCTACCACTGTTACCCACTGTTACCACTGCCACTCTCTGTTACCACTGTCAAATACTAAGCCCACTACACTCACTGTTACCACTGTCACTCACGGGACCTACTGTCACTGACTGTTACCACTGCCACTCATTGTTACCACTGTCCCACGCTGTTACCACTGTCACACACTGTTACCACCAATACTCACTGTGCCCACTGTCACACGCGGTTACCACTGTCACACGCTGTAACCACTGCCCCACGCTGTTACCACTGATACCCACTGTTACCACTGCCACTCTCTGTTACCACTGTCAAATACTAAGCCCACTGCCACTCTCTGTTACCACTGTCACACACTGTTATTGCTGTCCCACACTGTTACCACTGATACTCACTGGGCCTGCTGTCACAATCTGTTACCACTGTCACATGCTGTTACCACTGATACCCACTGTTACCACTGCCACTCGCTGTTACCACTGTCAAATAATAAGCCCACTGCCACTCACTGTTACCACTGCCACATGCTGTTACCACTGGCACTCACTGTTACCACTGCCAGTCACTCTTACCACTGCTACTCACAGTTACCACTGCCACTCATTGTGACAGTGGGCCCAGTGTGTGACAGTGGCAACAATCAATGGCAGTGCTAACAGCGAGTGATAGTGGTAACAGTGACTGGCAGTGGTAACAGTGTGTGACAGTGGGCCCAGTGTGTGACATTGGGCCCAGTGTGTGACAGTCAGCCCAGGAACTGGCAGAGGTAGCAGTGACTTGCCGTGGTTACACCATGTGACATAGAGCTCGGTATGTGACAGTGGGCCCAGTGTGTGACATTGGTAACCACTGCCACTCACTGTTACCACTGACACACACTGGGCCCACTGTCACACACTGTTATCACTGCCACTCACAGTTATCACTGTCACATATGGCAGATACTGTTATCACTGTCACTCACTGTTACCAATGTCACACAATGTTACCACTGTCACATGCTGTTTCCACTGATACCCACTGTTACCACAGCCACTCTCTGTTACCACTGTCACACGCTGTCACAACTGCCACTCACTGTTACCACTGCCACTCACTGTTAGCACTGTCAATCACTGTTACCACTGCCACTCGCTGTTACCACTGTCACATTCTGTGACCATTGTTACTCAGTGTTTCAACAACCACTCACTGTTACCACTGACACACACGGGGCCCACTGTCACACGCTGTTTCCACTGTCACACGCTGTCACCACTGCCACTCACTGTTACCACTGCCACATGTTGTTACCACTATCACTCTCTGTTACCACTGCCAGTCACTGTTACCACTGCTACTCACAGTTACCACTGTCACACACTGTTACCAATGTTAAATGCTGTTACCACTGCCACACACTGTTACCTCTGTCACTCAAAGCTACCGCTGTCACATACTAGGCTCACTGCACATGCTGTTACCACTGAGTCACATTTACTGCTGTCACACACTAGGCCCAATTACACATGCTGCTAATATTGTCACACGCTGTTACCACTATCACTCACTGTTATCACTGCCACACTTTGTTACCACTGTCAAATACTAGGCCCACTGCCACACTCTGTTACCACTGTCACTCACTGTTACCACTGCCACAGACTGTTACCACTGTCACACAATGTTACCACTGATACCCACTGTTACCACTGCCACACTCTGTTACCACTGTCACTCACTGTTACCACTGCCACAGACTGTTACCACTGTCACACAATGTTACCACTGATACCCACTGTTACCACTGCCACTCTCTGTTACCACTGTCAAATACTAAGCCCACTGCCACTCTCTGTTGCCACTGTCACACACTGTTACCACTGCCACACGCTGTTACCACTGATACCCACTGTTACCACAGCCACTCTCTGTTACCACTGTCAAATACTAAGCCCACTGCCACTCTCTGTTGCCACTGTCACACACTGTTACCACTGCCACACGCTGTTACCACTGATACCCACCGTCACCACTGCCATTATTTGTTACCACTGTCAAATACTAAGCCTACTGCCACTCTCTGTTACCATTGTCACACGCTGTCACAACTGCCACTCACTGTTACCACTGTAAATCACTGTTACCACTGCCACTCTTTGTTACCACTGTCAAATACTAAGCCCACTGCCACTCACTGTTACCACTGCGACTCAACGTTACCACTGTCACACACTGGGCCCACTGTCACAAGGTGTTATCACTGCCATTCAATGTTACCACTGCCACTCTCCATTGCCACAGTAACACTCTGTTACCACTGCCAAATGCTGTTACCACTGCCACTCACCATTACCACTGTCACACAATGTTACCACTACCTCTCAACGTTACCACTGTCACACACTGGTCCTACAGTCAAATGCAGTAACCACTGCCACTCAATGTTACCACTGCCTCTCACCATTACCACAGTCACACACTGGGCCCACTGTCACACGCTGTTACCACTGCCAGTTATTGTTACCACTGCCACTCACCATTACCACTGTCACACACTGTTATCACTGCCGGTCACTGTTACCAGTGCCACATATTGTTACCACTGTCACACACTGGGCCCTCTGTCACACGCTGTTGCCACTGCCACAAGCAGTTACCACTGCCATGCACTGTTACCACCATCACTCACTGTTATAACTGCCCATCACAGTTACCGCTGACACACACAGTTACCTCTGTAACACACTGTTACCTCTGTTACACAGTGGGCCCACTGTCATATGCTGTTACCATTGCCACATGCTATTACCACTGCCACTCAATGTTATCACTGCCACTCATTGTTACCAATGTCACACACTGGGCCCACTGTCACACGTTGTTACCACTGCCACAAGCTGTTACCACGGCCACTCACTGTCCCCACTGCAATGCACTATTACCACTGTCACCACTGCAGACACTGCTACCAGTGGCACTCACTGTTACTACTGCCACATGCTGTTACCACTGTCACACGCTGTTACCACTGCTACTCACTGTTACCACTGCCACTCACTTTTACCACTGTCACACACTGTTACCACTGTCACTCGCTGTTACCATTGCCAGTCCCTGTTCCCACTGCCATTCATTGTTACCACTGGCACTCACTGTTATCACTGTCACACACTGTTACCACTGTCAGTCACTGTTAGCACTGCAACTCACTATTACCACTGTCACACAATGGGTCCACTTTCACATGCTGTTACCACTGACACAAGCTGTTACCACCGTCACTCATTGTTATATCTACACATCACTGTTACCGCTGACAAACACAGTTACCAGTGTCACACAGTGGGCCCACTGTTACACACTATTACCACTGTCACATGCTGTTATCCCTGTCACTCACTGTTATCACTGTCACATGCTATTAGCACTGCCACTCACTGTTACCATTGCCAAATACTGTTACCAATGCCACATGCTGATACCACCATAACTCACAGTTGCCACTGTCACATACTAGGCTCACTGTCACATGCTGTTACCACTGAGTCACATTTACCGCGGTCACACACTAGGCCCAATTACACATGCTGTTAATATTGTCACATGCTGTTACCAAAATCACACATTGTTACCACTGCCACTCACTGTTACCATTATCACTCACTGTTATCACTGCCACGCTCTGCTACCACTGTCAAATAGGAGGCCCACTGCCACTCTCTGTTACCACTGCCACTCACTGTTACCAGTGTCAAACACTGGGCCCACTGTCACGGACTGTTATCACTGACACACTCTGTTACCACTGTCCCACGGTGTTACCACTGATACTCACTTTTACCACTGCCATTCTCTGTTACCACTGTCAAATACTAAGCCCACTGCTACTCTCTCACACCACTGTCACACGCTGTTAACACTGCCACTCTCCGTTGCCACTGTCAAATACTAAGCCTACTGCCACTCTCTGTTGCCACTGTCACATGCTGTTACCACTGACACTCACTGTTACCACTGCCAGTCACTCTTACCACTCCTACTCACAATTGCCACTGCCACTCAATGTTATCACTGCCACTCATTGTGACAGTGGGCCCAGTGTGTGACAATGGGCCCAGTGACTGGCTGTGGTAGCAGTGACTGGCAGTGGTAACAGCGTGTGACATGGAGCCCGGTTTGTGACAGTGGGCCCACTAGTAACCACTGGTAACATTGGTAACCACTGCCACTCAATGTTATCACTGTCACACACTGGGCCCACTGTGACATGCTGTTACCACTGTCACACGCTGTTACCACTGCCATTCCCTGTTACCACTGTGATACACTATTACCACTGCCAAAAACTAGGCACACTATCACTCTCTGTTACCACTGTCACACACTATTACCACTGCCACTCACTGTTACCACTGTTACACACTGGGCCCACACTCACACACTGTTTCCACTGCCAATGTCCGTTTCCACTGTCACACACTGGGCGCACTGTCACATACTGGGCTCTGTGTCACACGCGGATACCACTGCCAGTCACTGCTACCACTGCCAGTCACTGGGCCCACTTCACACACTGGGCCCACAGTCACACACTGTTACCACTGCCACTCACTGTTACCACTGTCACTTGCTGTTACCATTGACACTGACTGTTGCCACTGTCACACACTGGACCCACTGTCACAAACTGGGCCCAGTGCCACACGCTGTTACCACTGCCATTCCCTGTTACCACTGCGATACACTATTACCACTGCCAAAAACTAGGCACACTATCACTCTCTGTTACCACTGTCACACACTATTACCACTGCCACTCACTGTTACCACTGTTACACACTGGGCCCACACTCACACACTGTTTCCACTGCCAATGTCCGTTTCCATTGTCACACGCTGGGCGCACTGTCACATACTGGGCACTGTGTCACACGCGGATACCACTGCCAGTCACTGCTACCACTGCCAGTCACTTCTACCACTGCCAGTCACTGGGCCCACTTCACACACTGGGCCCACAGTCACACACTGTTACCACTGCCACTCACTGTTACCACTGTCACTTGCTGTTACCATTGACACTGACTGTTGCCACTGTCACACACTGGACCCACTGTCACAAACTGGGCCCAGTGCCACACACTGTTACCACTGCCAGTCACTGCTATCACTGCCACTCACTGTAACCACTGCCACACACTGGGCCCACTGCCACACACTGGGCCCACTGTCACACACTGGGCCCACTGTCACAAACTGGGCCCAGTGCCACACGCTGCTACCACTGCCAGTCAATGCTATCACTGCCACTCACTGTAACCACTACCACACACTGGGCCCACTGTCACACACTGATACTACAGTTACTCACTGTTACCTCTGTCACATGCTGTTACCACTGCCACTCATCATTACCACTGCCACTCACTGTTACAACTGTCACTCACCATTACCATTTCCATATACTGTTACCACTGTCACACAAGGGTGCCACTGTCACACGCTGTTACCACTACCACACGCAATGTTACTGATGACAGACACTGATACCTCCGATAGGCACCATTACCACTGTCACATATTGTCACCACCGCTATGCACTGTTACCACCATTACCACTGCAGACTCTATTACCAGCGCCACTCAATGCTACCAAACCAACATGCTGTTACCACTGTCACATGCTGTTACCAATGCCACTCCCTGTTACAAATGCCACTCACCATTACCACTGTCACACACTGGGCCCACTGTCACACGCTGTTACCACTGCCACTCACTGTTACCACTGTCCCTCACTGTTATAACTGCCCATCACTGTAACCGCTGACACACACAGTTACCTCTGTCACACAGTGGGCCCACAGTCCCATGCTGTTACCATTGTCACACACTGTTACCACTGCCACTCACTGTTACCACTGTCAATCACTGTTACCACTGCCACTCCCTGTTACCTCTACCACATGCAATGTTACCAATGACAGACACTGATACCTCTGACAGGCACCATTACCACTGTCACATCCTGTCACCATTGTCACATACAGTTACCACTGACACTCTTTGTCACCACCGCCATGCACTGTTACCACCGTCACCACTGCAGACACTGTTACCAATGCAAATCTGTGTTACCACACCAACATGCTGTTACCACTGTCACACACTGTTACCACGGTCACTCACTGTTACCACTGTCACACACTGGGCCCACTGTCATACGCTAATACCACAGCCAGTCTTTGTTACCACTGCCACTCACCATTACCACTGTTACAATCTGTTACCACTGCTACTCACAGTTACCACTGCCACTCAGTGTTATCACTGCCACTCATTGTCACCACTGTCACCCATTGTGCCAACTGTCACACACTGGGCCCACTGTCATACGCTGTTACCACTGCCACAATCTGTTACCACTGTCACTCACTGTTACCACCGTCACTCACTGTTATAACTGCCCACCACTGATACCGCTGACACACTCAGTTACCTCTGTCACACACAGTTACCTTTGTCACACAGGGGGCCCACTGTCACATGCTGTTACCATTGTCACATACTGTTATCATTGCCACTCACCATTACCACTGTCACAAACTGTTACCACTGTCACACACTGTTACTACTGCCAGTCACTTTTACCACTGCTACTCACAGTTACCACTGCCACTCAATGTTATCCCTGCCACTCATTGTTACCACTGGCACCCTCTGTGCCAACTGTCACACACTGGGCCCATTGTCACACAGTGGGCCCACTGTCACCCGCTGTTACCACTGCCACACACTGTTACCATGTCACACGCTGCCACCACTACCACACACAATGTTTACAATGATAGACACTGTTACCTCTGCCAGGCAATATTACCACTGTCACATCTTGTCACCATTGCCACACACTGTTACCACTGTCACCACTGGCAGACACTGTTACCTCTGCCAGGCACTATTACCACTGTCACATACTGTCACCACTGTCACACACAGTTAACACTGTCACTCATTGTCACCACCGTCATGCACTGTAACCGCCATAAACACTGGCAGGCATTGTTACCACTGCCACTCAATATTACCACTGTCACTCACTGTTACCACTGTCACTCACTGTTGTCACTGCCACTCACCGTTACCACTGCCACACACTATTACCATTGTCACACACTGGGCCCACTGTCACAGACTGGGCCCACTGTCACACGCTGTCACAACGGTCACTCTCTGTTACCACTGTCACACACTGTTACCCCTGTCACACACTGTTACCACTGTCACACACTGTTACCACTGCCACACACTGTTACCCCGTCACACACTGTTACCACTGTCACACACTGTTACCACTGCCACACACTGTTACCCCTGTCACACACTGTTACCGCTGTCACACACTGTTACCACTGTCACACACTGTTACCACTGTCACACACTGTTTCCACTGCCACTGACTGTTACCACTGCCACTCATTGTTACCACTACCACACACAATGTTATCATTGACAGACACGGTTACCTCTGCCAGGCACTATTACCACTGTCACATACTGTCACCACTGTCATACACAGTTAACACTGTCACTCATTGTCACCCCCGCCATGCACTGTTACCACCGTCACCACTGGCAGACACTTAACACTGCCACATGCTGTTACCACTGTCATTCACTGTTACAGCTGTCAAATACTAGGTTCACTTTCACATGCTGTTACCAGTAAGTCACATGTACCACTGTCACACACTAAGCCCACTGTCATATGCTGTTAATACTGTCAAACGCTGTTACCACTGTCACACGTTGTTACCACTGCCACTCACTGTTACCACTATCACTCACTGTTATCATTGCCACATTCTGTTACCACTGCCACTCACTTTTACCACTGTCACTCACTGTTACCACTGCCACTCACTGTTACCACTGTCAAATACTAGGTCCACAGCCTCTCTCTGTTACCACAGTCAATCACTGTTACCACTGCCACTCACTGTTAGCACAGGCACACACTGTACCCACTGTCACACACTGGACCCACTGTCACACGCTGTTACCACTGCTACTAACTGTTAGTACTGCCACTGACTGTTGCCACAGCCACTCAATCTTACCACTGTCACTCACTGTGACCACTGTCACTTGCTTTTATCACTTCCACAAGCTGTAATCACTGCAACTAACTGTTACCACTGTCACACATTGCACCCATTGTCACACACTGTTACCACTGTCCCACTGTCACATGCTGTTACCATTGATTCTCACTGGGCCCAATGCCACATTCTGTTACCACTGCCACTCACTGTTACCATTGCCACATGCTGTTACCACTGTCATTCACTGTTACTGCTGTCACATACTAGGCTCACTGTCACATGCTGTTACTACTGAGTCGCATGTACCACTGTCACACAAGGCCCACTGGCATATGCTGTTAATACTATCACACGCTGTTACCACTGTCACACTTTGTTACCACTGCCACTCAATGTTACCACTGCCACACTCTGTTATCACTGCTACACTCTGTTACCACTGCCACTCACTGTTACCACTGCCACTCACTGTTTCCACTGCCACACACTGTTACAACTGTCACATAGAGGGCCCACTTTCACACGCTGGTACCTCTGCCACTCACTGTTACCACTGTTGCTCTCATTTACCACTGCAACAGACTATTACCACTGTCACATGCTGTTACCACTGCCACTCACTGTTTCCACTGGCACACAGTTACGACTGTCACACAATTGGCCCACTGTCACACACTGTTACCAAAGTCACATGCTGTTACCACTGTCACATGCTGTTACTACTGCCATTTACTATTACCACTGTCACACAGTGGGCCCTCTGTCACATGATTTTATCAGTGTCACGTGTTGTTCCTACTGCCACTCCTGTTACCACTGCTACTCACTGTCACATGGCCAGACTCTATTATGACTGCCTCTCCCTGTTATCACTGCCACTCGCTGCTACCACTCTCACATGTTGTTCCCACTGTTACCACTACCAGTCACAGTTACCACTGCCACTCAATGTTACCACTGCCACTCACTGTTACCACTGTCACTCACTGTTACCACTGTCACATGCTGTTACCAGTGCCACTCACTTTTACCACTGTCACTCACTGTTATGGCTGCCTCTCCCTGTTACCACTGCCACTCACTGTTACCACTGTCACACGCTGTTACCAGTGTCACACACAATGTTACCAATGGCTGACACGGTTACCTCTGCCATTCACTATTACCACTGTCACCTCTGTCACACACAGTTCGCACTGTCACTCATTGTCACCACCGCCATGCACTGTTACCACCATCACCACTGTCACACACTGTTATCACTGCCACATGCTGTTACCACAGTCACTCACTGTTACCACTGTCACATGATGTTACCACTGCCACACGCTGTTACCACTGTCACACGTTATTACCACAGCCTCTCACTGTTACCACTATCACTCACTGTTATCATCGCCACTAACTGTGACCACTGTCACACACTGTTACCACTGTCACACGCTAGGCCCACTGTGACTCTCTGTTACCACTGTCCTTCACTGTTAGCACAGGTACACACTGCATCCACTGTCACACACTGGGCCCACTGTCACACGCTGTTATCACTGCCACTAACTGTTACTACAGCCACTGACTGTTACCACTGCCACTCACCATTACCACTGTCACACACTGTTACCACTGTCACTTGCTTTTACCACTGCCACACGCTGTTACCACTGCCACACGCTGTTACCACTGATAATCATGAGGCCCTCTGTCACACACTGTTATCACTGTCCCATGCTGTTACCACTGATTCTCACTGGGCCCACTGTCACACACTGTTACCACTGTCACTCCCCGTTACCACTGCCACACACTGTTACCACTGGCACACACTGTTGCCACTGTCACACAATGGGCCCACTGTCACACACTGTTACCACTGTCACATGCTGTTACCATTGATTCTCACTGGGCCCACTGCCACAAGCTGGTACCACTGCCACTCACTGTTACCACGGCTGCTCACTGTTACTACTGCCGCTCTCTGTAAACACTGCCACACACTTTTACCACTGTCACATATTGGGCCCACTGTCACACGCTGTTACCACTGAAACATGCTGTTGCCACAGTCATTCGCTGTTACCATTGCCACTCACTGTTACCACTGCTGCATGCTGTTACCACCGCTACTCACTGTTTCAATTTCCACTCACTGTTAACATTGTCACTTAATGTTACAACTGCTGCTCACTGTTACTATTGCCGCACCCTGTTACCACGGCCACTCACTTTTACCACTGTCACTCACTGTTATGACTGCCTCTCCCTGTTACCACTACCACTCACTGTTACCACTGCCAAACACTGTTACCAGTGTCACAAAAGGGGTCCACTGTCACACGCTGTTACCACTACCACACACAATGTTACCAATGGCAGAAACAGTTACCAGTGCCACTCACTGTTACCACTGCCATTCACTTTTACCACTGCCACTCAACATTACCACTGTTACACACTGGGCCGTCTGTCACACATGGTTACCACTGTCACACTCCGTTACCACTGCCAGTCACTATCTCCACTGTCACACACTGGGCCCACTTTCACATGCTGTTACCACTGTCATTCACTGTTATAACTGCTGCTCACTGTTATCACTGCCAGTCACTGTTACCACTGCCACTCACTCTTTCCAATGTCACATAGTGGGCCCACTGTCACACGCTGTTACCATTGTCACACGCTAGTACCACTGCCACTCAATTTTACCCCTGCCACTCAGTATTACAACTGTCACATACTGCACCACTGTCACTCATTGTCACCACCGCCATGCACTGTTACCACCGTCACCACTGCAGGCACTGTTACAAGTGCCACTCACTGTTAACACTGCTACATGCCGTTACCACTGTCACAAGCTATTATCACTGCCACACACTGTTACCTCAGCCACTCACTGTTACACACTAGGCCCACTGTCACACACGGTTACCACTGTAACACTCGGTTACCACTGCCACTCACTTTTACCACTGTCACTCACTCTTACCACTGTCACTTGCTTTTACCACTGTCACCTGCTGGTACCACTGCCACTCACTGTTACCACTGTTGCTCACTGTTACCACTGTCGCACGCTGTTCCTACTGCCACTAGCTGTTACACACTGGGCCCACTGTCACACACGGTCACCACTGTAACACACAGTTACCACTGCCAGTAACTGTCACCACTGTCACACACTGGGCCCACCCACTTTCACATGTTGTTACCACTGCCGTTCACTGTTACCTCTGCCACTCACTGTTACCACTGCCATTCACCTTTACACACTGGTCCCACTGTCACACGCTGTTACTACTGTCACACGCTGTTACCACTACCACAAGCTGTTACCACTGTTGCTCACTGTTACCACTGTCATATGCTGTTAGCACTGCCTGTCACATTTACGACTGTCACACACTAGGCCCACTGTCACATGCTGTTACCACTATCACACGCTTTTACCACTTGACACAGGGGGCCCACTGTCACAAACCTTTACCACTGCCACTCCCTGTTACCAATGCCACTCTCTATTACAATGATCAAATACTGCCACCACCACAATGCACTGTTACCACTGTCACCACTGCAGACACTGTTACCAGTACCACTCACTGTTACCACTGCCACATGCTTTTACCAATGTCACACGCTGTTACCACTGCCACACACTATTACCACTGTCACACGCTGTTACCACTGCTGCTCACTATTGCCAATGTCGATCACTGTTACCACTGCCACTCACTGTTACCACTGCCGCTCACTGTTACCACTGTCACTCACTGTTCCCATGTCTCTCACTGTTCCCACTGCCACTCACTGTTAGCACTGTGCCATATTGGGCCCACTGTCACACGCAGTTATCACTGCCACTCAATGTTACCACTGCAGCACACTGTTACCACTGTCACACAGTGGGCCCACTGTCACATGCTTTTACCACTGCTACTCACTGTTACCACTCTCATTCACTGTTACCACTGCCACTCACTGTTCCACACTGGGCCCACTGCCACATGCTGTTACTACTCTCCCATGCAGTTACCACTGCCACTGACTGTTACCACTGTCAGTCACTGTTAACACTGCCATGTGCTGTTCCACTGCCACATGCTGTTACCACTGTTACTCACTATTTCAACTTACACTCACTGTTAACATTGTCACATACCGGTCCCACTTTTTCACGTTGTTACCACTGCCAAGCCCTGTTACCACTGTCACTCACTGTTACCACAGCCACTCAATGTTACCACTGCTGCTCACTGTTACCACTGCCACTCACTGTCACCACTATCATTCACTGTTAACACTGTCATTCACTGTTAGCACTGTGCCATACTGGGCTCACTGTCACACGCAGTTACCACTGTCACACACTATTACCACTGTCACATAGTTCGCTCACTGCCACACGCTGTTACCACTGCCACACGCTGGTACCACTGCCACTCACTGTTACAACTGTTGCTCACTTTTACCACTGCTACACACTATTAGCACTGTCATACAGTGTGCCCACTGTCACATGCTGCTACCTACTGCCACTCACTGTTAATACTGTCATTCACTGTTACCACTGCCGCATGCTGTTGCTACTGTCACACACTGTTACCACTGCCACTCACTGTTAGCACTTCTCCATACTTGGCCCACTGTCACATGCTGATACCACTGTCACACGCCGTTACTACTGCCACTCACTGTTACCACTCTCATTCACTGTTACCACTGCCACATGCTGTTACCACTGTTACTCACTGTTTCAATTTCCAATCACTGTTAACATTGCAACACACTGGTCCCACTGTCACACGCTGTTACTACTGCCACTCACTGTTACCATTGGCACTCACTGTTACCATTTACACTCGCTATTACCACTGACGGTAACATTGTCACACAGTGGGCCCACTGCCACATGCTGTTACTACTCTCCCACGGAGTTACCACTGCCACTCATAGTTACCACTGTCATTCACTGTTACCACTGTCATGTGCTGTTCCACTGCCACATGCTGTTACTACTGTTACTCACTGTTTCAACTTCCATTCACTGTTAACATTGTCATACTCTAGTCCCACTGTCACATTCTGTTACCACTGCCACTCACTGTTACCACTGTCACTCACTTTTACCACTGCCACTCAATGTTACCACTGTCACTCACTTTTACTACTATCACACGCTGTTACTACAGTCACACGCTGTTACTGCTGCCACTCACTGTTACCACTGCCACATGCTGTTACCACTGCCGCTCACTGTTACCACTGTCACTTACTGTTACCACTGTCACACGCTGTTACCAATGCCACTCGCCGTTACCACTGCCACTCGCTGTTTCAACTGCCACACACTGTTACCACTGGCACACATTTTTACCACTGACACACGCTGTTCCCACTGCCGCTCACTATTACCACTGACGTGCACAGTTACCACTGTCACATGCTGTTCCCACTGCCACTCACTGTTACCACTGCCACTAACTGTTAACACTGAAGCAGACTGTTACCACTGCCACTCACTGTTATCACTGCCACACACTGTTACCACTGTCACATAGTGGGCTCACTGTCACACGCTTTTACCACTGCCACACGCTGTTACCACTGCCACACGCTGGTACCACTGCCACTCACTGTTACAACTGTTGCTCACTTTTACCACTGCTACATAGTATTAGCACTGTCCTAAAGTGGGCCCAATGTCACACTCTGTTACCTACTACCACTCACTGTTGCCATGGGCACACACTGTTACCACTGTCATTCACTCTTACCACTGCCGGTCACTGTTACCACTGTCGCTCACTGTTACCACTGTCACATGCTGTTCCCACTGCCACTCACTGTTACCCCTGCCACACACTGTTACCACTGCCACACGCTGTTACCACTGCCACTCACAATAACCACTGCCACTCACTGTTATCACTGCTGCTCACTGTTACCACTGTCACATAGTCACTTGCTGTTAACATTGCCACACGCTGGTACCACTGCCACTCACCTTTACACCTGTTCGTCATTTTTACCACTACAACAAGCTTTTAGTACTGTCACAAAGTGGGCCCAATGTCACATGCTGTTACCACAGCCAATCACTGTTAACAGTCATTCACTGTTACCACTGCCGCATTCTGTTGCCACTGTCACACTCTATTACCACTGTTACTCACTGTTTCAATGTCCCCTCAATGTTAACATTGTCCCACACTGGTCCCACTGTCACACGTTGTTTCCACTGCCACATGCTGTTACCACTATCACTCACTGTTACCACTGTCACTCAATGTTACCACTGCTGCTTACTGTTACCACTGCCAATCACTGTAACCACTGCCACTCACTGTTACCACTGCCAATCACTGTTACCACTGCCACACACTTTTACCTACTGCCATTCACTGTTACCACTGTCATTCACTGTTACCACTGTTGTATGCTGTTGCCAATGTCACACACTGTTATCACTCTCATTCACTCTTACCACTGCCGCTCACTGTTACCACTGTCAAATACTGTTCCCACTGCCATTCACTGTTACCTCTGCCACTCACTGTTACCACTGTCACTCACTGATTCAACTGCCACACACTGTTACCACTGTCACTCATTGTTACCACTGTCACACACTGTTACCACTGTCGCTCATTGTTACCACAATCACACACTGTTATCACTGCCACTCACTGTTATCACTGCCACACACTGTTACCACTGTCACATAGTGGGCCCACCGTCACACGCTGTTAACACCGCCACATGCTATTACCACTGCCATTCACTTTTACACCTGTTGCTCACTTTTACCACTGCAACAAACTATTAGCACTGTCACAAAGTGGGCCAACTGTCACACACTGTTACCACTGCCAATCACTGTTACCAGTGTCACTCACTGTTAGCACTGTCATTCACTGTTACCACTGCCACATGCAGTTATTACTGCCACATGCTGTTACCATTGTTACTCACTGTTTCAACGTCCACTCACTGTTAACATTGTCACACACTGGTCCCACTGTCACACGCTGTTACCAATGTCACTCACTGTTACCACTGGCACTCACTGTTACCACTGTCACATGCTGTTAACACTGCCACTCAGTGTTAGCACTGTTCCAAACTGGGCCCACTGTCACATGCTGTTACCACTGTCACACGCAGTTAACAATGCCACTCACTGTTACCACTGTCATTCACTGTTACCACTGTCATTCACTGCTACACCTGCCATCTGCTGTTCCACTGCCACATGTTGTTACCACTGTTACTCACTGTTTCAACTTCCATTCACTGTTAACATTGTCACACACTGGTCCCACTGTCACACACTGTTACCATTGCCACTCACTGTTACCACTGTCACTCACTGTTACCACTGCCACTCAATGTTACCACTGCTGCTCAATGTTACCACTGCCACTCACTGTTAACCCTGTCACATGCTGTTACCACTGCCACTCACTTTTGCTACTGTCACACGCTGTTACTACCATCACACGCTACCGCTCATGGTTACCACTGCCTCTTACCATTACCACTGTCGCTCACTGCTACCACTGTCGCACGCTGTTACCACAGCAGCTCGCTGTTACCACTGCCACTCACTGTTACGACTATCACTCACTGTTACCACTATCACACACTGTTACCACTGCCACTCAATGTTACCACTGCTGCTCACTGTTACTACTGCCACTCACTTTTACCACTGTCACACACAGTTACCACTACCGCTCACTGTTACTACTGTCACACGCTGTAACCACGGTGGCTCACTGTTACCACTGCCGCTCATTGTTACCTCTGTCACACACTGTTATCAATATCACATGCTGTTACCACTGCCACGTGCTGTTTCCACTGCCGCTCACTGTTACCACTGCCACTCACTGTTACCACTGCCACTCACTGTTAGCACTGTTACACACTGGAGCCACTGCCACATGCTGTTACCACTCTCCCACACAGTTACCACTGCCACTCATTGTTACCACTGTCATTCACTGTTACCACTGCCATGTGCTGTTCCACTGCCACATGCTGTTACCACTGTTACTCACTATTTCAACTTACACACACTGTTAACAGTGTCACATACTGGTCCCACTGTCACATGCTGTTACCACTGCCACTCACTGTTACCACTGTCACTCACTGTTACCACTGCCACACGCTGTTACCACAACCACTCACTGTTACCACTGCCGCTTACTGTTACCACTGTCGCTCAGTCTTACCACTGCCACATGCTGTTACCACTGTCACATGCTGTTCCCACTGACACTCACTGTTACCACTGCCACTAACTGTTATCACTGCCACACACTGTTACCACTGTCACATAGTGGGCTCACTGCCACACGCTGTTTCCACTGCCACTCACTGTTACAGCTGTTGCTCACTTTTACCACTGCTACTCACTATTACCACTGTCATACAGTGGGCCCACTGTCACACGCTGTTAACTACTGCCACTCACTGTTACCACTGTCTTTCACTGTTACCACTGCCACATGCTGTTGCCAATGTCACACACTATTACCACTCTCATTGACTCTTACCACTGCCGCTCACTGTTAACACTGTCACATGCTGTTCCCATTGCCACTCACTGTTACCTCTGCCACTCACTGTTACCACTGCCACTTGCTGTTACCACTGCCACTCACTGTTATCACTGCCGCTCACTGTTATCACTGCCACACACTGTTACCACTGTCACATAGTGGGCCCAATGTCACACGCTGTTAACACCGCCACACGCTAGTACCACTGCCACTCACTTTTACACCTGTTGCTCACCTTTACCACTGCAATAAATTATTATCAATGTCACAAAGTGGGCCTACTGTCACACGCTGTTACCACTGCCACTCACTGTTACCACGGTCATTCACTGTTACCACTGCCGCATTCTGTTGCCACTGTCACACACTGTTACCACTGCCAATCACGTTATCAGTCCCACTCACTGTTCGCACTGTCATTCACTGTTACCACTGCCATGTGCTGTTCCACTGCCACATGCTGTTACCACTGCTACTCACTATTTCAACTTCCACTCACTGTTAGCATTATCACACACTGGTCCCACTGTCACATGCTGTTACCACTGCCACTCACTGTTACCACTGTCACTCACTGTTACCACTGCTGCTTAATGTTACCACTGCCGCTCAATTTTACTATTGTCACACGCTGTTACTACTGTCACACGGTGTTACCACTGTCACACGCTGTTACCAGTGCCACTCACTTTTAGCACTGTCCTTCACTGTTACCACTGTCACTCACTGTTACCACTGCTGCTCACTGTTACTACTGACACACACAGTTACCACTACCGCTCACTGTTACTACTGTCACTTACTGTTACCACAGTCGCTCACTGTTACCATTGTCACACGCTGTTACCACGGCGGCTCACTGTTAGCACTGCCGCTCATTGTTACCTCTGTCATACACTGTTACCACTATCACACGCTGTTACCACTGCCACTCGCTGTTTCCACTGCCACTCACTGTTTCCACTGCCACAGACTGTTACCACTGGCACACGCTGTTACCACTGCCACTTGCTGTTACCACTGCCACTCACTGTTATCACTGTTCCACACTGGACCCTCTGCCACATGCTGTTATCACTATCCCACGCAGTTACCACTGCCACTCATTGTTACCACTGTCATTCACTGTTACCACTGTCAATCACAGTTACCACTAAAGCTCACTGTTACTACTGCCACTTACTGTTACCACAGTCGCTCACTGTTACCACTGTCACACACCGTTACCACGGCGGCTCACTGTTACCACTGCCACTCATTGTTACCACTGTCACACACTGTTTCCACTGCCACTCAGTGTTTCCACTGCCAATCGCTGTTTCCACTGCCACACACATTTACCATTGCCACATGCTGTTACCACTGCCAATCGCTATTACCACTGCCACTCACTGTTACCACTGCCAATCATTGTTACCACTGGCACTCACTGTTACCACTTACAATTGCAGTTACCACTGCCACACGCTGTTATCACTGCCACTCACTGTTACCACTGCCACTCACTGTTACCACTGCCACTCACTGTTAGCACTGTTCCACACTGGATCCAGTGCCACATGCTGTTACCACTTTCCCACACAGTTTCCTCTGCCACTCATTGTTACCATTGTCATTCACTGTTACCACTGTCATTCACTGTTACCACTGCTGCTCAATGTTACCACTGCCGCTCAATGTTACCACTGTCACTCACTTTTACTACTGTCACTCACTTTTACTACTGTCACCGCTGTTACCACTGCCACTCACTGTTACCAAAGTCACATGCTGTTACCACAACCGCTCACTGTTACCACTGCCACTTACTGTTACCACTGGCAGTCACTGCTACCACTGCCACACGCTGTTACCATGGCAGCTCACTGTTACCACTGCCACTCATTGTTAGCACTGTCACACACTGTTACCACTATCACATGCTGTTACCACTGCCACACACTGTTACCACTGCCACACACTGTTACAACTGTCACAAGCTGTTCCCATTGCCACTCACTGTTACCACTGCCACTAACTGTTATCACTGCCACACACTGTTACCACTGTCACATAGTGGGCTCACTGTCACACGCTGTTACCACTGCCACACGCTGGTACCACTGCCACTCACTGTTACAAACGTCGCTCACTTTTACCACTGCTACACACTATTAGCACTGTCATACAGTGGGCCCACTGTCACACGTTGTTAACTACTGCCACTCACTGTTACCACTGTCTTTCACTGTTACCACTGCCACATGCTGTTGCCAATGTCATTCACTGTTACCACTCTCATTGACTCTTACCACTGCCGCTGACTGTTACCACTGCCACTCACTGTTACCTCTGCCACTCACTGTTACCACTGCCACTTGCTGTTACCACTGCCACACACTGTTAGCACTGCCACACACTGTTACCAGTGCCACTCACTCTTATCACTGTCATTCACTGTTACCACTGCCATGTGCTGTTCCACTGCCAAATGCTGTTACCACTGTCATTCACTATTTCAACTTCCACTCACTGTTAGCATTGTCACTCACTGGTCCCACTGTCACTCACTGTTACCACTGCTGCTCAATGTTACCACTGCCGCTCAATGTTACCACTGCCACTCAACGTTACCACTGTCACTCACTTTTACTACTGTCACACGCTGTTACCAAGGTCACTCATTGTTACCACTGTCACTCAATGTTACCACAGCTGCTCAATGTTACAACTGCTGCTCAATGTTACCACTGCCTCTCAACGTTACCACTGTCACTCACTTTTACTACTGTCACACGCTGTTACCAAGGTCACTCATTGTTACCACTGTCACTCAATGTTACCACAGCTGCTCAATGTTACAACTGCTGCTCAATGTTACCACTGCCCCTCAATGTTACCACTGTCACTCACTTTTACTACTGTCACATGCTGTTACCACTGCCACTCACTGTTACCACTGTCGCACGCTGTTACCACAACTGCTCACTGTTACCAATGCCATTTACTGTTACCACTGTCGCTCACTGTTACCAATGCCACACGCTGTTACCACAGCGGCTCACTGTTACCACTGCCACACACTGTTACCACTGTCGCTCTTTGTTACCACTGTCACACACTGTTACCAGTGCCACTCACTCTTATCACTGCCATTCACTGTTACCACTGCCATGTGCTGTTCCACTGCCAAATGCTGTTACCACTGTCATTCACTATTTCAACTTCTACTCACTGTTAGCATTGTCACTCATTGGTCCCACTGTCACTCACTGTTACCACTGCTGCTCAATGTTACCACTGCTGCTCAATGTTACCACTGCCACTCAACGTTACCACTGTCACTCACTTTTACTACTGTCACACGCTGTTACCAAGGTCACTCATTGTTACCACTGTCACTCAATGTTACCACAGCTGCTCAATGTTACAACTGCTGCTCAATGTTACCACTGCCTCTCAACGTTACCACTGTCACTCACTTTTACTACTGTCACATGCTGTTACCACTGCCACTCACTGTTACCACTGTCGCACACTGTTACCACAACTGCTCACTGTTACCAATGCCGCTTACTGTTACCACTGTCGCTCACTGTTACCAATGACACTCGCTGTTCCCACTGCCATTCACTGTTACCACTGCCGCTCATTGTTAGCACTGTCAAACACTGTTACCACTATCACATAGTGGGCTCACTGTCACACGCTGTTACCACTGCCACTCACTGTTACATCTGTTGCTCACTTTTACCACTGCTACAAACTATTAGCACTGTCATACAGTGGGCCCACTGTCACACGCTGTTAACTCCTGCCACTCACTGTTATCACTGTCTTTCACTGTTACCACTGCCACATGCTGTTGCCAATGTCACACACTGTTCCCACTCTCATTGACTCTTACCACTGCCGCTCACTGTTACCACTGTCACATGCTGTCTGCACTGCCACTCACTGTTACCTCTGCCACTCACTGTTACCCACTGCCACTCGCTGTTACCACTGCCACATACTGTTACCACTGCCACACATTGTTACCACTGTCGCTCATTGTTACCACTGTCACACACTGTTACCACTGCCGTTCACTGTTACCACTGCAGCACACTGTTACCACTGCAACTCAATGTTATCACTGCCACACACTGTTACCACTGTCACATAGTGGGCACACTATCACATGCTGTTAACACCGCCACACGCTAGTAACACTTCCACTCACTTTTACACCTGTTGCTCACCTTTACCACTGCAATAAATTATTAGCACTGTCACAAAGTGGGCCTACTGTCAAATGCTGTTACCACTACCACTCACTGTTAACACTGTCATTCACTGTTACCACTGCCACATTCTGTTGCCACTGTCACACACTGTTACCACTGCCAATCACTGTTACCAGTGCCACTCACTGTTTGCACTGTCATTCACTGTTATCACTGCCACATGCCGTTATCACTGCCGCATGCTGTTACCACTGTTACTCACTGTTTCAATGTCCATTCACTGTTAACATTGTCACACACTGCTCCCACTGTCACACGCTGTTTCCACTGCCACATGCTGTTACCACTGTCACTCACTGTTACAACTGCCACTCAATGTTACCACTGCTGCTTGCTATTACCACTGCCACTCACTGTTACTACTGTCACATGCTGTTTCCACTGCCACATGCTGTTACCAATGTCACACACTGTTACCACTAGTGCTCACTGTTACCACTGCCACTCACTGTTACCACTGTCACACACTGGGCCCACTTTCACATGATGGTAACACTGCCACTCACTGTTACCACGGTCACACACTGGGCCCACTTTCACATGATGTTAACACTGCCACTCACTGTTAACACTGCCACTCACTGTTAGCACTGTTCCACACTGGATCCACTGCCACATGCTGTTACCACTCTCCCACGCAGTTACCACTGTCATTCACTGTTACCACTGTCATTCACTGTTACCACTGCCATGTGCTGTTCCACTGCCACATGCTGTTACCACGGTTACTCACTATTTCAACTTCCACTCACTTTTAACATTGTCACACTCTCGTCCCACTGTCACACGCTGTTTCCACTGCCACTCAATGTTACAACTGCTGCTCAATGTTACCACTGCCACTCAATGATACCATTGTCAAACACTGTTACCACTATCACATGCTGTTACCACTGTCACATGCTGTTCCCACTGCCACTCACTGTTACCACTGTCGCTCAATGTTATCACTGCCACTCACTGTGATCACTATCACATAGTGGGCTCACTGTCAAACGCTGTTAACACTGCCACACGCTGGTACCACTGCCACTCACTGTTACAACTGTCGCTCACTTTTGCCACTGCTACAAACTATTAGCACTGTCATATAGTGGGGCCCACTGTCACATGCGGTTAACTACTGCCACTCACTGTTACCACTGTCTTTCACTGTTACCACTGCCACATGCTGTTGCCAATTTCACACACTGTTACCACTCTCATTGACTCTTACCACTGCAGCTCACTGTTACCACTGGCACATGCTGTTCGCACTGCCATTCACTGTTACCCCTGCCACTCACTGTTACCACTACTACTCGCTGTTACCACTGCCACAAACTGTTACCACTGCCACACACTGTTACCACTGTTGCTCATTGTTACCACTGTCGCTCATTGTTACCATTGTCACACACTGTTACCACTGCAGCTCACTGTTACCACTGACACTCACTGTTATCACTGCCACACACTGTTGCCACTGTCACATATTGGGCCCACTATCACACGCTTTTAACACTGCCACATGCTAGTACCACTGCCACTCACTTTTACACCTGTTGCTCACCTTTACCACTGCAATAAATTATTAGCACTGTCACAAAGTGGGCCTACTGTCAAACGCTGTTACCACTGCCACTCACTGTTAACACTGTCATTCACTGTTACAACTGCCGTATTCTGTTGCCACTGTCACACACTGTTACCACTGCCAATCACTGTTACCAGTGCCACTCCCTGTTAACACTGTCATTCACTGTTATCACTGTCATTCACTGTTACCACTGCCACATGCTGTTACCACTGTTACTCACTGTTTCAACGTCCACTCACTGTTAACATTGTCACACACTGGTCCCACTGTCACGCACTGTGACAACTGCCACTCAATGTTACTACTGATTCTCACTATTACCACTACCACTCACTGTTACTACTGTCACACGCTTTTACCACTGCCACTCACTGTTACCAATGTCAAACGCTGTTACCACTAGCGCTCACTGTTACCACTGCCACTCACTGTTACCACTGTCACACACTGGGCCCACTTTCACATGATGTTAACACTGCCACTCACTGTTAACACTGCCACTCAGTGTCACCACTGTCACATGCTGTTACCACTGCCACTCAATGTTACCACTGGCACTCACTGTTACCACTGCCACTCACTGTTACCACTGTCATTCACTCTTACCACTGTCATTCAATGTTACCACTGCCATGTGCTGTTCCACTGCCAAATGCTGTTACCACGGTTACTCACTATTTCAACTTCCACTCACTGTTAACATTGTCACACACTGGTCCCACTGCCACATGCTGTTACCACTGTCACTCACTGTTACAACTGCCACTCACGTTACCACTGCTGCTCAATGTTACCACTGCCGCTCAATGTTACCACTGTCACATGCTTTTACCACTGCCACTCACCGTTACCAATGTCACTCGCTGTTACCACTAGCGCTCACTTGTACCACTGCCACTCACTGTTACCACTGTCACACACTGGGCCCACTTTCACATGCTGATACAACTGCCATTCACTGTTAACACTGCCACTCACTGTTACCACTTACACTCGTTGTTACCACTTACACTCGCTGTTACCGCTTACACTCGCTGTTACCGCTTACACTCGCTGTTACCACTTACACTCGCTGTTACCACTTACACTCGCTGTTACCACTTACACTCGCTGTTACCGCTTACACTCACTGTTACCGATTACACTCGCTGTTACCACTTACACTCGCTGTTACCACTTACACTCGCTGTTACCACTTACACTCGCTGTTACCGCTTACACTCGCTGTTGGCACCATTCCAAACTGGGCCCACTGTCACATGCTGTTACCCCTGTCACACGCAGTTACCAATGCCACTCACTGTTACCACTGTCATTCACTGTTACACCTGCCATCTGCTGTTCTGCTGCCACATGCTGTTACCACTGTTATTCACTGTTTCAACTTCCACTCACTGTTAACATTGTCACACACTGGTCCCACTGTCACACGCTGTTACCACTGCCACTTAATGTTACCACTGCTGCTCACTGTTACTACTACCACTCACTCTGACCACTGCCACTCATTATTACCACTGTCACATGCTGTTTCCACTGCCACTCGCTGTTTCCACTGCCACTCGCTGTTTCCACTGGCACACACTGTTACCACTGGCACACACATTTACCACTGCTGCTCACTATTACCACTCTCCCACGCTGTTACCACTGCCACTCATTGTTACCACTGCCACTCACTGTTACCACTGTCACACACAGCTACCTCTACTGCTCACTGTTACTACTGCCACTCACTGTTACCCCTGTCACAAGCTGTTACTACGGCGGCTCACTGTTACCACTGCCACTCATTGTTACCACTGTCACACAATTTTACCACTATCACACGCTGTTTCCACTGCCACTCGCTATTACCACGGCCACTCACTGTTAACACTGGCACTCACTGTTACCACTTACACTCACTGTTACCACTTACACTCGCAGTTACCACTGTCACATGCTGTTACCACTGCGACTCACTGTTAACACTGCCTCACCCTGTTAGCACTATTCCACACTGGACCCACTGCCACATGCTATTACGACTCTCCGATGC
Organism: Carcharodon carcharias; assembly: GCF_017639515.1. NCBI lineage: Eukaryota > Metazoa > Chordata > Chondrichthyes > Lamniformes > Lamnidae > Carcharodon > Carcharodon carcharias. The sequence continues at coordinate 168,842,662 of NC_054477.1, read as the reverse complement.
AGTTACCACTGCCCCTCATTGTTACCACTGTCATTCACTGTTACCACTGTCATTCACTGTTACCACTGCCACATGCTGTTACCACTGTTACTCACTATTTCAACTTACACACACTGTTAACAGTGTCACACACTGGTCCCACTGTCACATGCTGTTACCACTGCCACTCACTGTTACCACTGCTGCTCAATGTTAGCACTGCCACTCAATGTTACCACTGTCACTCACTTTTACTACTGTCACACGCTGTTACTACTGTCACACGCTGTTACTACTGTCACACGCTGTTACCACTGCCGCTTACTGTTACCACTGTCACTCACTGTTACCACTATCACACGCTGTTACCACTGCCACTCGCTGTTTCCACTGCCACACACTGTTACCACTGTGACATGCTGTTCCCACTGCCACTCCCTGTTACCACTGCCACTAAATGTTATCACTGCCACACACTGTTAGCACTGTCACATTGTGGGCTCACTTTCACACGCTGTTACCACTGCCACACGCTGGTAACACTGCCACTCACTGTTACAACTGTCGCTCACTTTTACCACTGCCACTCTCTGTTACCACTGTCTTTCACTGTTTCCACTGCCACATGCTGTTGCCAATGTCACACACTGTTACCACTCTCATTGACTCTTACCACTGCTGCTCGCTGTTACCACTGTCACATGCTGTTCCCATTGCCACTCGCTGTTACCTCTGCCACTCATGTTACCACTGCCACTCGCTGTTACCACTGCCACACTCTTTTACCACTGCCACACACTGTTACCACTGTCGCTCATTGTTACCACTGTCGCTCATTGTTACCACTGCTGCACACTGTTACAACTGCCACTCACTGTTACCACTGGCACGCACTGTTACCACTTACACTCCCAGTACCACTGTCACACGCTGTTACCTCTGCCACTCACTGTTATCACTGTCACTCACTGTTACCACTGCCACTCACTGTTAGCACTGTTCCACACTGGACCCACTGGCACATGCTGTTACCACTCTCCCACGCAGTTACCACTGCCACTCATTGTTACCACAGTCATTCACTCTTAACGCTGTCACACACAGTTACCTCTACCGCTCACTGTTACTGCTGCCTCTCACTGTTACCACTGTCACACGCTGTTACTATGGCGGCTCACTGTTACCACTGCTACTCATTGTTACCACTGTCACACACTTTTACAACTATCACACGCTGTTTCCACTGCCACACGCTGTTTCCACTGCAACACGCTGTTTCCACTGCCACTCACTGTTTCCACTGCCACACGCTGTTTCCACTGCCACACGCTGTTTCCACTGCCGCTCGCTATTACCACTGCCACTCACTGTTAACACTGGCACTCACTGTTACCACTGGCACTCACTGTTACCACTTACACTCGCAGTTACCACTGTCACATGCTGTTACCACTGCGACTCACTGTTACCACTGCCACTCCCTGTTAGCACTATTCCACACTGGAACCACTGCCACATGCTGTTATGACTCTCCGACGCAGTTACCACTGCCACTCATTGTTACCACTGTCATTCACTGTTACCACTGTCATCCACGGGTACCACTGCCATGTGCTGTTCCACTGCCACATGCTGTTACCACTGCCACTCACTGTTACCACTGCTGCTCAATGTTAACACTGCTGCTCAACGTTAGCACTGCCACTCAATGTTACCACTGTCACACACTTTTACTACTGTCACACGCTGTTACTAGTGTCACACGCTGTTACCACTGCCACTCACTGTTACCACTGTCACACGCTGTTACCACTGTGACATGCTGTTCCCACTGCCACTCCCTGTTACCACTGCCACTAACTGTTATTACTGCCACTAAATGTTATCACTGCCACACACTGTTACCACTGTCACATAGTGGGCTCACTTTCACACGCTGTTACCATTGCCACACGCTGGTAACACTGCCACTCACTGTTACAACTGTCGCTCACTTTTACCACTGCCAAACACTGTTACCACTGTCTTTCATTGTTTCCACTGCCACATGCTGTTGCCAATGTCACACACTGTAACCATTCTCATTGACTCTTACCACTGCCACTCGCTGTTACCACTGTCACATGCTGTTCCCACTGCCACTCACTGTTACCTCTGCCACTCATGTTACCACTGCCACTCGCTGTTACCACTGCCACACACTGTTACCACTGTCGCTCATTGTTACTGCTGTTGCACAATGTTACCACTGCCACTCACTGTTATCACTGCCACACACTGTTACCACTGTCGCTCATTGTTACCACTGTCGCTCATTGTTACCACTGCTGCACACTATTACCACTGCCACTCACTGTTACCACTACCACTCACTTTTAGCAATGTTTCACACTGGACCCACATCCACATGCTGTTACCACTCTCCCACGCAGTTACCACTGCCACTCATTGTTACCACTGTCATTCACTCTTACCACTGTCACACACAGTTACCTCTACTGCTCACTGTTACTACGGTCCGCTCACTGTTACCGCTGTCACACGCTGTTACTACGGCGGCTCACTGTTACCACTGCCACTCATTGTTACCACTGTCACACACTTTTACCACTGTCACACGCTGTTACCACTGCCACTCGCTGTTTCCACTGCCACACGCTGTTTCCACTGCCACACTCTGTTTCCACTGCTGCTCGCTTTTACCACTGGCACTCACTGTTACCACTGGCACTCACTGTTACCACTTACACTCACTGTTACCACTTACACTCGCAGTTACCACTGTCACATGCTGTTACCATTGCGACTCACTGTTACCACTGCCACTCCCTGTTAGCACTATTCCACACTGGACCCACTGCCACATGCTATTACGACTCTCCGATGCAGTTACCACTGCCACTCATTGTTACCACTGTCATTTACTGTTACCATTGTCATTCACTGTTACCACTGCCATGTACTGTTCCACTGCCACATGCTGTTACCACTGTTACTCACTATTTAAACTTATACACACTGTTAACGGTGTGACACACTGGTCCCACTGTTACATGCTGTTACCACTGCCACTCACTGTTACCACTGTCACTCACTGTTACCACTGCTGCTCAATGTTACCACTGATGCTCAATGTTAGCACTGCCACTCAATGTTACCACTGTCACTCACTTTTACTACTGTCACACGCTGTCACCACTACCACTCACTGTTTCCACTGCCACTTACTGTTACCACTGTCGCTCACTGTTACCACTGTCACATGTTGTTACCACGGAGACTTACTGTTACCACTACCATTCATTGTAACCACTGTCACACACTGTTACCACTATCACATGCTGTTACCACTGCCACTCGCTGTTTCCACTGCCACACACTGTTACCACTGTGACATGCTGTTCCCACTGCCACTCCCAGTTACCACTGCCACTCCCTGTTACCACTGCCACTAACTGTTATCACTGCCACACACAGTTACCACTGTCATATAGTGGGCTCACTTTCACATGCTGTTACCACTGCCACATGCTGGTAACACTGCCACTCACTGTTACAACTGTTGCTCACTTTTACCACTGCCACTCTCTGTTATCACTGTCTTTCACTGTTTCCACTGCCACATGCTGTTGCCAATGTCACACACTGTTACCACTCTCATTGACTCTTACCACTGCCGCTCGCTGTTACCACTGTCACATGCTGTTCCCACTGCCACTCGCTGTTACCTCTGCCACTCATGTTACCACTGCCACTCGCTGTTACCACTGCTACACACTGTTACCATTGCCACACACTGTTACCACTGTCGCTCATTGTTACCACTGTCGCTCATTGTTACCACTGCTGCACACTGTTTCCACTGCCACTCACTGTTATCACTGCCACACACTGTTATCACTGTCGCTTATTGTTGCCACTGTGCCTCATTGTTACCACTGCTGCACACTGTTACCACTGCCACTCACTGTTACCACTGGCACGCACTGGTACCACTTACACTCCCAGTTACCACTGTCACACGCTGGTACCACTGCCACTCACTGTTACCACTGCCACTCACTGTTACCACTGCCACTCACTGTTAGCACTGTTCCACACTGGACCCACTGCCACATGTTGTTACCACTCTCCCACGCAGTTACCACTGCCACTCATTGTTACCACTGTCATTCACTCTTACCACTGTCACACACAGTTACCTCTACCGCTCACTGCTACTACTGCCGCTCACTGTTACCACTGTCACATGCTGTTACAACTGGCACTCACTGTTACCACTGCCACTCACTGTTACCACTGCCACATGCTGTTACCACTGCCACATGCTGTTACCACTCTCCCACACAGTTACCACTGCCACTCTTTGTTACCACTGTCATTCACTCTTACCACTGTCATTCACTGTTACCACTGCCGTGTGCTGTTCCACTGCCACATGCTGTTACCACGGTTACTCACTATTTCAACTTCCACTCACTGTTAACATTGTCACACACTGGTCCCACTACCACACGCAGTTACCACTGTCACTCACTGTTACAACTGCCACTCACTGTTACCACTGCTGCTCACTGTTAGCACTGCCGCTCAATGTTACCACTGTCACACCCTTTTACCACTGCCACTCACCGTTACCAATGTCACTCGCTGTTACCACTAGCACTCACTTCTCCCACTGCCACTCACTGTTACCACTGTCACACACTGGGCCCACTTTCACATGCTGATACAACTGCCATTCACTGTTAACACTGCCACTCACTGTTACCGCTTACACCCGCTGTTACCACTTACACTCGCTGTTACCGCTTACACTCGCTGTTGGCACCATTCCAAACTGGGCCCACTGTCACATGCTGTTACCACTGTCACACGCAGTTACCAATGCCACTCACTGTTACCACTGTCATTCACTGTTACACCTGCCATCTGCTGTTCCGCTGCCACATGCTGTTACCACTGTTACTCACTGTTTCAACTTCCACTCACTGTTAACATTGTCATACACTGGTCCCACTGTCACACGCTGTTACCACTGCCGCTCATGTTACCACTGTCACTCACTGTTACCACTGCCACTTAATGTTACCACTGCTGCTCACTGTTACTACTGCCATTCACTGTTACCACTGTCACACACAGTTACCATTACCACTCACTGTTACTACTGCCATTCACTGTTACCACTGTCACACACAGTTACCATTACCACTCACTTTTACTACTGCCACTCACTCTTACCACTGCCGCTCATTGTTACCACTGTCACATGCTGTTTCCACTGCCACTCGCTGTTTCCACTGCCACTCGCTGTTTCCACTGGCACGCACTGTTACCACTGGCACACACTGTTACCACTGGCACACATTGTTACAACTGGCACACATATTTACCACGGCCACTCACTGTTACAACTGGCACTCACTGTTACCACTGGCATGCACTGTTACCACTGGCATGCACTGTTACCACTTACACTCCCAGTTACCACTGTCACACGCTGTTACCACTGGCACTCACTGTTACCACTGCCACTCACTGTTACCACTGCCACTGACTGTTAGCACTGTTCCACACTGGACCCACAGCCACATGCTGTTACCACTCTCCCACGCAGTTACCACTGCCTCTCAATGTTACCACTGTCATTCACTGTTACCACTGTCACACACAGCTACCTGTACCGCTCACTGTTACTACTGCCACTCACTGTTACCACTGTCACACGCTGTTACTACGGCTGCTCACTGTTACCACTGCCACTCATTGTTACCACTGTCTCACACTTTTACCACTAACACACGCTGTTACCACTGCCACTCACTGTTTCCACTGCCACAAGCTGTTTCCACTGCTGCTCTCTATTACCACTGGCACTCACTGTTACCACTTACACTCGCAGTTACCACTGTCTCATGCTGTTATCACTGCGACTCAATGTTACCACTGCCACTCCCTGTTAGCACTGTTCCAAACTGGACCCACTGCCACATGCTATTACGACTCTCCGACGCAGTTAACACTGCCACTCATTGTTACCACTGTCATTCACTGTTACCACTGCCATGTGCTGTTCCACCGCCACATGCTGTTACCACTGTTACTCACTATTTCAACTTACACACACTGTTAACAGTGTCACACACTGGTCCCACTGTCACATGCTGTTACCACTGTCACTCACTGTTACCACTGCTGCTCAATGTTACCACTGCTGCTCAATTTTAGCACTGCCACTCAATGTTACCACTGTCACTCACTTTTACTAATGTCACACGCTGTTACCACTGTCACCCGCTGTTACCACTGCCACTCACTGTTACCACTGTCGCTCACTGTTACCACTGTCACACGCTGTTACCACGGAGACTCACTGTTACCACTACCGTTCATTGTAACCACTGTCACACACTGTTACCACTATCACATGCTGTTACCACTGCCACTCACTGTTTCCACTGCCACACACTGTTACCACTGTGACATGCTGTTCCCACTGCCACTCCCTGTTACCACTGCCACTAACTGTTATCACTGCCACACACTGTTACCACTGTCACATAGTGGGCTCACTTTCACACGCTGTTACCACTGCCACACGTTGGTAACACTGTTTCTCACTGTTACAACTGTCACTCACTTTTACCACTGCCACTCACTGTTACCACTGTCTTTCACTGTTTCCACTGCCACATGCTGTTGCCAATGTCACACACTGTTACCACTCTCATTGACTCTTACCACTGCCGCTCGCTGTTACCACTGTCACATGCTGTTCCCACTGCCACTCACTGTTACCTCTGCCACTCATGTTACCACTGCCACTCGCTGTTACCACTGCCACACACTGTTACCACTGCCACACACTGTTACCACTGTCGCTCATTGTTACCACTGTCACTCATTGTTACCACTGCTGCACACTGTTACCACTGCCACTCACTGTTATCACTGCCACACACTATTACCACTGTCACATAGTGGGCCCACTGTCACACGCTGTTAACGCCGCCACACGCTAGTACCACTGCCACTCACTTTTACACCTGTTGCTCACTTTTACCACTGCAATAAACTATTAGCAGTGTCAAAAATTGGGCCTACTGTCACACGCTGTTACCACTGCCACTCACTGTTACCACTGTCATTCACTATTTCCACTGTCATTCACTGTTACCACTACCATGTGCTGTTCCACTGCCACTTGCTGTTACCACGGTTACTCACTATTTCAACTTCCACTCACTTTTAACATTGTCACACACTGTTCCCACTGTCACACGCTGTTTCCACTGCCACTCACTGTTACAACTGCTGCTCAATGTTACCACTGCTGCTCAATGTTACCACTGCCACTCAATGTTACCAATGTCACTCGCTGTTACCACTAGCGCTCACTTGTACTACTGCCACTCACTGTTACCACTGTCACACACTGGGCCCACTTTCACATGCTGATACAACTGCCATTCACTGTTACCACTGCCACTCACTGTTACCACTTACACTCGCTGTTACCACTTACACTCGCTGTTACCACTTACACTCACTGTTACCGCTTACACTCGCTGTTACCGCTTACACTCGCTGTTACCACTTACACTCGCTGTTACCGCTTACACTCGCTGTTACCGCTTACACTCGCTGTTACCACTTACACTCACTGTTACCACTTACACTCGCTGTTACCGCTTACACTCGCTGTTACCGCTTACAGTCGCTGTTACCACTTACACTCGCTGTTACCGCTTACACTCGCTGTTACCGCTTACACTCGCTGTTACTGCTTACACTCGCTGTTGGCACTTACACTCGCTGTTACCGCTTACACTCGCTGTTACCGCTTACACTCGCTGTTGGCACTTACACTCGCTGTTACTGCTTACACTCGCTGTTGGCACTTACACTCGCTGTTACCGCTTACACTCGCTGTTACCGCTTACACTCGCTGTTGGCACTTACACTCGCTGTTACCACTTACACTCGCTGTTACCACTTACACTCGCTGTTACCGCTTACACTCGCTGTTACCACTTACACTCACTGTTACCGCTTACACTCGCTGTTACCACTTACACTCGCTGTTACCACTTAAACTCACTGTTACCACTGTCATTCACTATTTCCACTGTCATTCACTGTTACCACTACCATGTGCTGTTCCACTGCCACATGCTGTTACCACGGTTACTCACTATTTCAACTTCCACTCACTTTTAACATTGTCACACACTGTTCCCACTGTCACACGCTGTTTCCACTGCCACTCACTGTTACAACTGCTGCTCAATGTTACCACTGCTGCTCAATGTTACCACTGCCACTCAATGTTACCAATGTCACTCGCTGTTACCACTAGCGCTCACTTGTACTACTGCCACTCACTGTTACCACTGTCACACACTGGGCCCACTTTCACATGCTGATACAACTGCCATTCACTATTACCACTGCCACTCACTGTTACCGCTTACACTCGCTGTTACCACTTACACTCGCTGTTACCACTTACACTCGCTGTTACCACTTACACTCACTGTTACCGCTTACACTCGCTGTTACCGCTTACACTCGCTGTTACCGCTTACACTCGCTGTTACCGCTTACACTCGCTGTTACCACTTACACTCGCTGTTACCGCTTACACTCGCTGTTACCGCTTACAGTCGCTGTTACCACTTACACTCGCTGTTACCGCTTACACTCGCTGTTACCACTTACACTCGCTGTTGCTGCTTACACTCGCTGTTGGCACTTACACTCGCTGTTACCGCTTACACTCGCTGTTACCGCTTACACTCGCTGTTGGCACTTACACTCGCTGTTACCGCTTACACTCGCTGTTGGCACTTACACTCGCTGTTACCACTTACACTCGCTGTTACCACTTACACTCGCTGTTACCGCTTACACTCGCTGTTACCGCTTACAGTCGCTGTTACCACTTACACTCGCTGTTACCGCTTACACTCGCTGTTACCACTTACACTCGCTGTTGCTGCTTACACTCGCTGTTGGCACTTACACTCGCTGTTACCGCTTACACTCGCTGTTACCGCTTACACTCGCTGTTGGCACTTACACTCGCTGTTACCGCTTACACTCGCTGTTGGCACTTACACTCGCTGTTACCACTTACACTCGCTGTTACCACTTACACTCGCTGTTATCGCTTACACTCGCTGTTACCACTTACACTCGCTGTTACCACTTACACTCACTGTTACCGCTTACACTCGCTGTTACCACTTACACTCGCTGTTACCACTTAAAGTCGCTGTTACCACTTACACTCGCTGTTACCACTTAAAGTCGCTGTTACCACTTACACTCACTGTTACCACTTACACTCGCTGTTACCACTGCCACTCACTGTTGGCACCATTCAAAACTGGGTCCACTGTCACATGCTGTTACCCCTGTCACACGCAGTTACCAATGCCACTCACTGTTACCACTGTCATTCACTGTTACCACTGTCATTCACTGTTACACCTGCCTTCTGCTGTTCCGCTGCCACATGCTGTTACCACTGTTACTCACTGTTTCAACTTCCACTCACTGTTAACATTGTCACACACTGGTCCCACTGTCACACGCTGTTACCACTGCCACTCATGTTACCACTGTCACTCACTGTTACCACTGCTACTTAATGTAACCACTGCTGCTCACTGTTACTACTGCCACTCACTGTTAGCACTGTCACACACAGTTACCACTACCGCTCACTGTTACTACTGCCACTTAAAGTTACCACAGTCGCTCACAGTTACCACTGTCACAAGCTGTTACCACGGCGGCTCACTCTTACCACTGCCGCTAATTGTTACCAGTGTCACATGCTGTTTCCACTGTCACTCGCTGTTTCCACTGGCACTCGCTGTTTCCACTGCCACACAATGTTGCCACTGGCACACATTGTTACCACTGGCACACATTGTTACCACTGGCACACACATTTACCACTGCCGCTCGCTGTTACCACTGCCACTCACTGTTACCACTGGCACTCACTGTTACCACTTACACTCCCAGTTACCACTGCCACTCACTGTTACCACTGCCACTCACTGTTACCACTGCCACTCACTTTTAGCACTGTTCCACACTGGACCCACATCCACATGCTGTTACCACTCTTCCACGCAATTACCACTGCCACTCATTGTTACCACTGTCACACACTTTTACCACTATCACACGCTGTTACCACTGCCACTCGCTGTTTCTCCTGCCACACGCTGTTTCCACTGCCACTCGCTGTTTCCACTGCAACATGCTGTTTCCACTGCAACACGCTGTTTCCACTGCCACTCACTGTTACCACTGGCACTTACTGTTACCACTTACACTCACTGTTACCACTTACACTCGCAGTTACCACTGTCACATGCTGTTACCACTGCTACTCACTGTTAACACTGCCACTCCCTGTTAGCACTATTCCACACTGGACCCACTGCCACATGCTATTAGGACTGTCCGACGCAGTTACCACTGCCCCTCACTGTTACCACTGTCATTCACTGTTACCACTGTCATTCACTGTTACCACTGCCACGTGCTGTTCCACTGCCACATGCTGTTACCACGGTTACTCACTATTTCAACTTACACTCACTGTTAACAGTGTCACACACTGGTCCCACTGTCACATGCTGTTACCACTGTCACTCACTGTTACCGCTGCTGCTCAATGTTACCACTGCCACTCACTTTTACTACTGTCACATGCTATTCCCACTGCCACTCACTGTTACCACTGTCACTCACTGTTACCACTGCTGCTCAATGTTACCACTGCTGCTGAATGTTAGCACTGCCACTCAATGTTACCACTGACACTGACTTTTACTACTGTCACACGCTGTTACTACTATCACACGTTGTTACCACTGCCACTCACTGTTACCACTGTCACTCACTGTTACCACTGCTGCTCAATGTTACCACTGCTGCTGAATTTTAGCACTGCCACTCAATGTTACCACTGTCACTCACTTTTACTACTGTCACATGCTGTTACTACTATCACACGTTGTTACCACTGCCACCCACTGTTACCACTGTCACACGCTGTTACCACTACCACTCACTGTTACCACTGCCACACACTGTTACCACTGTCACTCACTGTTACCACTGTCACACACTGTTACCACAGAGACTCACTGTTACCACTACCGCTCATTGTAACCACTGTCACACACTGTTACCACTATCACATGCTGTTACCACTGCCACTTGCTGTTTCCACTGCCACACACTGTTACCACTGTGACATGCTGTTCCCACTGCCACTTCCTGCTACCACTGCCACTAACTGTTATCACTGCAACTAACTGTTATCACTGCCACACACTGTTACCACTGTCACAGAGTGGGCTCACTTTCACACGCTTTTACCACTGCCACACGCTGGTAACACTGCCACTCAATGTTATCTCTGCCACACACTGTTACCACTGTCGCTCATTGTTGCCGCTGTCGCTCATTGTTACCACTGCTGCACACTGTTACTACAGCCACTCACTGTTAGCACTGTTCCACACTGGACCCACTGCCACATGTTGTTACCACTCTCCCACGCAGTTACCACTGCCACTCATTGTTACTACTGTCATTCACTCTTACCACTGTCACACACAGTTACCTCAACCGCTCACTGTTACTACTGCTGCTCACTGTTACCACTGTCAAATGCAGTTACAACTGGCACTCACTGTTACCACTGCCACTCACTGTTACCACTGTCATTCACTCTTACCACTGTCCTTCACTGTTACCACTGCCATGTGCTGTTCCACTGCCACATGCTGTTACCACGGTTACTCACTATTTCAACTTCCACTCACTGTTAACATTGTCTCACACTGGTCCCACTGTCACACGCTGTTACCACTGCCACTCACTGTTACAACTGCCACTCAATGTTACGAATGTCACACGTTGTTACCACTAGTGCTCACTTGTACCACTGCCACTCACTGTTACCACTGTCACACACTGGGCCCACTTTCACATGCTGATACAACTGCCATTCACTGTTAACACTGCCACTCACTGTTACCACTTACACTCGTTGTTACCACTTACACTCGCTGTTACCGCTTACACTCGCTGTTACCGCTTACACTCGCTGTTACCGCTTACACTCGCTGTTACCACTTACACTCGCTGTTGGCACTTACACTCGCTGTTACCGCTTACACTCGCTGTTACCCTTATACTCGCTGTTACCGCTTACACTCGCTGTTACCACTTACACTCTCTGTTACCACTTACACTCGCTGTTACCGCTTACACTCTCTGTTACCACTTACACTCTCTGTTACCACTTACACTCGCTGTTACCGCTTACACTCGCTGTTACCACTTACACTCGCTGTTACCACTTACACTCGCTGTTCCCACTTACACTCGCTGTTACCGCTTACACTCGCTGTTACCACTTACACTCTCTGTTACCACTTACACTCACTGTTACCACTTACACTCGCTGTTACCACTTACACTCACTGTTACCACTTACACTCGCTGTTACCGCTTACACTCGCTGTTACCACTTACACTCGCTGTTACCGCTTACACTCGCTGTTACCACTTACACTCACTGTTACCACTTACACTCGCTGTTACCGCTTACACTCGCTGTTACCGCTTACACTCGCTGTTACCACTTACACTCGCTGTTACCACTTACACTCGCTGTTACCGCTTACACTCGCTGTTGGCACTTACACTCGCTGTTACCGCTTACACTCGCTGTTACCGCTTACACTCGCTGTTACCACTTACACTCGCTGTTACCGCTTACACTCGCTGTTACCACTTACACTCTCTGTTACCACTTACACTCGCTGTTACCACTTACACTCACTGTTACCGCTTACACTCGCTGTTACCGCTTACACTCGCTGTTACCACTTACACTCTCTGTTACCACTTACACTCGCTGTTACCACTTACACTCGCTGTTACCACTTACACTCGCTGTTACCGCTTACACTCGCTGTTACCGCTTACACTCGCTGTTACCGCTTACACTCGCTGTTACCACTTACACTCGCTGTTACCGCTTACACTCGCTGTTACCGCTTACACTCGCTGTTACCGCTTACACTCGCTGTTACCGCTTACACTCTCTGTTACCACTTACACTCGCTGTTACCACTTACACTCGCTGTTACCGCTTACACTCGCTGTTACCACTGTCACTCACTGTTACCACTGCCACTTAATGTAACCACTGCTGCTCACTGTTACTACTGCCACTCACTGTTAGCACTGTCACACACAGTTACCACTACCGCTCACTGTTACTACTGCCACTTAAAGTTACCACAGTCGCTCACAGTTACCACTGTCACAAGCTGTTACCACTGGCACTCGCTGTTTCCACTGGCACTCGCTGTTTCCACTGCCACACAATGTTACCACTGGCACACATTGTTACCACTGGCACTCGCATTTACCACTGCCGCTCGCTGTTACCACTGCCACTCACTGTTACCACTGGCACTCACTGTTACCATTGTCATTCGCTGTTACCACTAGCGCTCACTTGTACTACTGCCACTCACTGTTATCACTGTCACACACTGGGCCCACTTTCACATGCTGATACAACTGCCATTCACTGTTACCACTGCCACTCACTGTTACCACTTAAAGTCGCTGTTACCACTTACACTCGCTGTTGCCACTGCCACTCACTGTTGGCACCGTTCAAAACTGGGCCCACTGTCACATGCTGTTACCCCTGTCACACGCAGTTACCAGTGCCACTCACTGTTACCACTGTCATTCACTGTTACCACTGTCATTCACTGTTACACCTGCCTTCTGCTGTTCCGCTGCCACATGCCGTTACCACTGTTACTCACTGTTTCAACTTCCACTCACTGTTAACATTGTCACACACTGGTCCCACAGTCACACGCTGTTACCACTGCCACTCATGTTACCACTGTCACTCACTGTTACCACTGCTACTTAATGTAACCACTGCTGCTCACTGTTACTACTGCCACTCACTGTTAGCACTGTCACACACAGTTACCACTACCGCTCACTGTTACTACTGCCACTTACTGTTACCACAGTCGCTCACAGTTTCCACTGTCACAAGCTGTTTCCACTGGCACTCGCTGTTTCCACTGCCAAACAATGTTGCCACTGGCACACACTTTACCACTGGCACACATTGTTACCACTGGCACACACATTTACCACTGCCGCTCGCTGTTACCCCTGCCGCTCACTGTTACCACTGGCACTCACTGTTACCACTTACACTCCCAGTTACCACTGCCACTCACTGTTACCACTGGCACTCACTGTTACCACTGGCACTCACTGTTACCACTTACAATCCCAGTTACCACTGCCACTCACTGTTACCACTGCCACTCACTGTTAACACTGCCACTCACTTTTAGCACTGTTCCACACTGGACCCACATCCACATGCTGTTACCACTCTCCCACGCAGTTACCACTGCCACTCATTGTTACCACTGCTGCTCACTCTTACCACTGTCACACACAGTTACCTCTACCACTCACTGTTACTACTGCCGCTCACTGTTAGCACTGTCACACGCTGTTACTACGGCGGCTCACTGTTACCACTGCCACTCATTGTTACCACTGTCACACACTTTTACCACTATCACACGCTGTTACCACTGCCACTCGCTGTTTCCACTGCCACACACTGTTTCCACTGCAACACGCTGTTTCCACTGCAACACGCTGTTTCCACTGCCACTCATTGTTATACTGGCACTCACTGTTACCACTTACACTCACTGTTACCACTTACACTCACTGTTACCACTTACACTCGCAGTTACCACTGTCACATGCTGTTACCACTGCTACTCACTGTTACCACTGCCACTCCCTGTTAGCACTATTCCACACTGGACCCACTGCCACATGCTGCTACGACTCTCCGACACAGTTACCACTGCCACTCACTGTTACCACTGTCATTCACTGTTACCAATGTCATTCACTGTTACCACTGCCATGTGCTGTTCCACTGCCACATGCTGATACCACTGTTACTCACTATTTCAACTTACACTCACTGTTAACAGTGTCACACACTGGTCCCACTGTCACATGCTGTTACCAATGTCACTCAATGTTACCACTGCCACTCACTTTTACTACTGTCACATGTTGTTCCCACTGCCACTCACTGTTACCACTGCCACACACTGTTACCACTGCCACTCACTGTTATCACTGCCACACACTGTTACCACTGTCACATAGTGGGCCCACTGTCACACGCTGTTAACACCACCACACGCTAGTACCACTGCCACTCACCTTTACACCTGTTGCTCACTTTTACCACTGCAATAAACTATTAGCAGCATCAAAAAGTGGGCCTACTGTCACATGCTGTTACCATTGCCACTCACTGTTACCACTGTCGCATTCTGTTGCCACTGCCAATCACTGTTACCAGTGCCACTCACTGTTAGCACTGTCATTCACTGTTATCACTGTCATTCACTGTTACCACTGCCACATGCCGTTATCACTGCCACATGCTGCTACCACTGTTACTCACTGTTTCAACGTTCACTCACTTTTAACATTGTCACACACTGGTCCCACTGTCATTCACTGTTACCTCTGCCGCTCAATGTTACCGCTGCTGCTCACTATTACCACTACCACTCACTGTTACTACTGTCACACGCTTTTACCACAGCAACTCACTGTTACCGCTGTCACACACTGGGCTCACTTTCACATGATGTTAACACTGCGACATACTGTTAGCACTGTTCCAAATTTTGCCCACTGTCACATGCTGTTACCACTGTCACACGCAGTTACCAATGCCACTCACTGTTACCACTGCCACATGCTGTTACCACAACCACTCACTGTTACCACTGCCACTTACTGGTAACACTGTCGCTCACTCTTACCACTGCCACATGCTGTTACCACTGCCACTCACTGTTACCACTGTCATTCACTGCTACACCTGCCATCTGCTGTTCCACTGCCACATGCAGTTATTACTGCCACAAGCTGTTACCACTGTTACTCACTGTTTAAACTTTCACTCAGTGTTAACATTGTCACACACTGGTCCCACTGTCACACGCTGTTACCACTCCCACTCACTGTTAACATTGTCACACACTGGTCCCTCTGTCACATGCTGTTACCACTGCCACTCACTGTTAACATTGTCACACACTGGTCCCACTGTCACACGCTGTTACCACTGCCACTCACTGTTAACATTGTCACACACTGGTCCCTCTGTCACATGCTGTTACCACTGCCACTCACTGTTAACATTGTCACACACTGGTCCCACTGTCACACGCTGTTACCACTGCCACTCACTGTTAACATTGTCACACACTGGTCCCACTGTCACACGCTGTTACCACTGCTACTCACTGTTAACTTTGTCACACACTGGTCCCTCTGTCACATGCTGTTACCACTGTCACACGCTGATACCGCTCCCACTTACTGTTAACACTGCCATTCACTGTTAACACTGCCACATAATGTTCCACTGCCACATGCTGTTAACACTGTTAATCACTGTTTCAACTTCCTCTCACTGTTAAAATTGTCACAAACTGGTCCCACTGTCATACGCCGTTACCACTGCCACATGCTGTTACCACTGCCACTCGCTTTTGCCACTGCCGCGCAATGTTACCACTGCTGCGCAATGTTACCACTGTTGCTCAATGTTATCAATGTCACATGCTGTTCCCACTGACACTCACTGTTACCACTACCACTCACTGTTACCACTGCTACTAGCTGATTCCACTGCCACATGTTGTTATTACTATCACACGCTGTTACCACTGCCACTCGCTGTTCCCACTGCCACTCACTGTTACCACTACCACTCACTGTTACCACTGCTACTAGCTGATTCCACTGCCACACGTTGTTACTACTGTCACATGCTGTTACCACTGCCGCTCACTATTACCACTGTCACTCACTGTTACCACTGTCACATGCTGTTCCCACTGTCACTCACTGTTACCACTGCCGCTCACTGATACCACTGCAGCACACTGTTAGCACTGCCACTCACTGTTATCACTGTCACACGCTGTTACCACTGCCACTCGCTGATATCACTGCCACTCACTGTTACAACTGTTGCTCACTTTCACCACTGCTTCACACTATTACCACTGTCACACACTGTTACCACTGTCATTCAACATTACCACTGCCACATGCTGTTGCCACTGTCACACACTGTTTCCACTGCCACTCACTGTTACCACTGTCCCTCACTGTTAGCACTGTCATTCACTTTTACCACTGTCATTCACTGTTACCACTGCCACATACCATTATCACTGCGACAAGCTGTTACCACTGTTATTCACTGTTTCAACTTCCACTCACTGTTAACATTGTCACACATTGGTCCCACTGTCACACTCTGTTACCACTGCCACTCACTGTTAACATTGTCACACACTGGTCCCACTGTCACACGCTGTTACCACTGCCACTCACTGTTAACATTGTCACACACTGGTCCCTCTGTCACATGCTGTTACCACTGTCACACGCTGATACCGCTCCCACTTACTGTTAACACTGCCGTTCACTGTTAACACTGCCACATAATGTTCCACTGCCACATGCTTTTACCACTGTTAATCACTGTTTCAACTTCCTCTCACTGTTAAAATTGTCACAAACTGGTCCCACTGTCATACGCCGTTACCACTGCCACATGCTGTTACCACTGCCACTCGCTTTTGCCACTGCCGCGCAATGTTACCACTGCTGCTCACTGTTACCACTGTTGCTCAATGTTATCAATGTCACATGCTGTTCCCACTGACACTCACTGTTACCACTACCACTCACTGTTACCACTGCTACTAGCTGATTCCACTGCCACATGTTGTTATTACTATCACACGCTGTTACCACTGCCACTCGCTGTTCCCACTGCCACTCACTGTTACCACTACCACTCACTGTTACCACTGCTACTAGCTGATTCCACTGCCACACGTTGTTACTACTGTCACATGCTGTTACCACTGCCGCTCACTATTACCACTGTCACTCACTGTTACCACTGTCACATGCTGTTCCCACTGTCACTCACTGTTACCACTACCGCCCACTGATACCACTGCAGCACACTGTTAGCACTGCCACTCACTGTTATCACTGTCACACGCTGTTACCACTGCCACTCGCTGATACCACTGCCACTCACTGTTACAACTGTTGCTCACTTTCACCACTGCTTCACACTATTACCACTGTCACACGCTGTTACCACTGTCATTCAACATTACCACTGCCACATGCTGTTGCCACTGTCACACACTGTTTCCACTGCCACTCACTGTTACCACTGTCCCTCACTGTTAGCACTGTCATTCACTCTTACCACTGTCATTCACTGTTACCACTGCCACATACCATTATCACTGCGACAAACTGTTAACACTGTTATTCACTGTTTCAACTTCCACTCACTGTTAACATTGTCACACACTGGTCCCACTGTCACACCCTGTTTCTACTGCCACTCACTGTTACCACTGTAACTCACTGTTAGCACTGTTCCATACTGGACCCACTGTCACGTGATGTTACCACTGTCAAACGCTGTTACCACTACCACTCACTGTTACCACTGTCATTCAATGTTACCACTGTCATTCACGGTTACCACTGCCACATGATGTTACCACTGCCACTCACTTTTAGCACAGTCACATGGTTACAACTACCACATGCCTTTATCACTGTTACTCACTCTTTCAACTTCCACTCACACTTAACATTGTCACACACTGGTCCCACTGTCACACGCTGTTACCACTGCCACTCACTGTTACCACTGTCACCCACTGTTACCACTGCCATTCCCTGTTACCACTGCCACACGCATTTACCACTGTCACAGGCTGTTACCACTGCTGCTCACTATTAACACTCTTGCTCACTGTTACCACTGCCACTCACTGTTACCAATGTCTCACACTAGTACCACTGTCACATAGTGGGCCCACTGTCACACAATTTTACCACTGCCACACGCTGGTACCACTGCCACTCACTGTTACTACTATTGCTCACTTTTACTGCTGCAACACACTATTACCACTGTCACACAATGGGCCCACTGTCACATGCTGTTACCATTGCCACTCATTGTTACCATTGTCACTCACTGTTACCACTGCCACTCAGTGTGACCACTGATGCTCAATGTTACCACTGTTGCTCACTGTTAACACTGCCACTCATTGTTACCACTGTCATTCACCGTTATCACTGCCGCATGCTGTTGCCATTGTCACACACTGTTACCACTGCCACTCACTGTTACCACTGTCACTCACTGTTACCACTGCCACTCAATGTTACCACTGTCACATGCTGTCACCACTGCCACTCACTGTTACCACAGGCACATGCTGTTACCACTGCCACTCACTGTTAGCACTGTCACTCACTGTTACCACTGCCACTCACTGTTACCACTGCAACTCAATGTTACCACTGCAACTCACTGCTAGCACTGTTCCATACTGTGCCCACTGCCACATGCTGTTACCACTGTTACTCACTCTTTCAACTTCCACTCACTGCTAACATTTTCACACACTTGTCTCACTATCACTCGCTGTTACTACAGTCACACGCCTGTTACCACTGCCACATGCTGTTACCACCGCCACATGCTTTTACTACTGCCACTCACTGTTACCACTGCCACTCAGTGTGACCACTGATGCTCAATGTTACCACTGTTGCTCACTGTTAACACTGCCACTCATTGTTACCACTGTCATTCACCGTTATCACTGCCGCATGCTGTTGCCATTGTCACACACTGTTACCACTGCCACTCACTGTTACCACTGTCACTCACTGTTACCACTGCCACTCAATGTTACCACTGTCACATGCTGTCACCACTGCCACTCACTGTTACCACAGGCACATGCTGTTACCACTGCCACTCACTGTTAGCACTGTCACTCACTGTTACCACTGCCACTCACTGTTACCACTGCAACTCAATGTTACCACTGCAACTCACTGCTAGCACTGTTCCATACTGTGCCCACTGCCACATGCTGTTACCACTGTTACTCACTCTTTCAACTTCCACTCACTGCTAACATTTTCACACACTTGTCTCACTATCACTCGCTGTTACTACAGTCACACGCCTGTTACCACTGCCACATGCTGTTACCACCGCCACATGCTTTTACTACTGCCACTCACTGTTACCACTGCCACTCGCTGTTACCACTCCCGCTAATGTTACCACTGCAGCTCACTGTTACTACTGTCACTCAACAATTACCACTGTCACATGCTGTTACCAATGCCACTCACTTTTACCACAGCCACTCACTTTTACCACTGCCACTCGCTCTTACCACTGCCACTCCCTGTTACCACTGCCACTCCCTGTTTATACTGCCACATGCTGTTACCACTGTCACACGCTGTTACCACTGCCGCTCACTGTTTATACTGACACACGCTGTTACTACTGTCACATGCTGTTACCACTGTCACACGTTGTTACCACTGCCGCTCACTATTACCACTGTCACTCACTGTTACCACTGTCACATGCTCATGCCACTGCCTCTCACTGTTACAGCTATAGCTCAATTTTACCACTGCAGCACACTATTAGCACTGTCAAACACTGGTTCGACTGTCACACACTGTTACCACTCCCACTCACTGTTACCACTGTCACTCACTGTTACCAATGCCGCACAATGTTGCCACTGCTGTTCAATGTTACCACTGCGGCTCACTGATATCACTGCCACTCACTGTTACCACTGTCATTCACTGTTACCACTGCCGCATGCTGTCGCCACTGTCACACACTGTTACCACACCCACTCACTGTTAACATTGTCAGACAATGGTTCCACTGCCGCTCACTGTTACCACTGTGACTCACTGTTACCACTGCCACTCACTGTTACAACTGCTACTCACTGTTACCACTGCCACTCACTGTTAACACTGCTACTCACTGTTACCACTGCCGCACACTGTTTTTTACTGTCACATGCTGTTACCACTGCCACTCGCTGTTACCACTGCCGCTCACTGTTACCACTGCCGCACACTGCTACCACTGTCACATGCTGTTGCGACTGCCACTCACTGTTACCACTACTACTCACTGTTACCACTGCCCCTCGATGTTTCCACTGCCACACGCTGTTACCACTGTCACACGCTGTTACCACTGCCGATCACTATTACCACTGGCACTCACTGTTACCTGCTGTTCCCACTGCCACTCACTGTTACCACTGCCACTCACTATTACCACTGCAGCACACTATTAGCACTGCCACTCACTGTTATCACTGTCACATGCTGTTACCACTGTCACTCACTGGTACCACTTCCACTCACTGTTACAAATGTTGCTCACTTTCACCACTGCTTCACACTATTACCAGTGTCACACAGTGGGCCCACTGTCACACGCTATTATCACTGTCATTCTGTGTTACCACTGCTGCATGCTGTTGCCACTGTCATAAACTGTTTCCACTGCCACTCACGGTTACCACTGTCCCTCACTGTTAGCACTGTTATTCACTCTTACCACTGTCATTCACTGTTACCACTGCCACATGCCATTATCACTGCCACATGCTGTTACCACTGTTACTCACTGTTTCAACTTCCACTCACTGTTAACATTGTCATACACTGCTCCTACTGTCACACGCTGTTACCAATGCGACTCACGGTTACCACTGCCACTCAATGTTAGCACTGCTGCTCACTGTTACCACTGCCACTCACTGTTACCACTGTCACATGCTGTTAACACTGCCACTCAATGTTAACATTGTAACACACTGGTCCCTCTGTCACATGCTGTTACCACTGCCACATGCTGTTCCACTGCCACATGCTGTTACCACTGTTACTCACTGTTTCAACTTCCACTCACTGTTAACATTGTCACAAACTGGTCCCACTATCACACGCTGTTACTACTGTCACACGCCGTTACCACTGACACATGCTGTTACCACTGCCACTCACTGTTACCATTACCACTCACTGTTACCACTGCTATTCATTGATTCCACTGCCACACACTGTTACTACTGTCACATGCTGTTACCACTGCCGCTCCCTATTACCACTGGCACTCGCTGTTACCACTGCCGCTCACTGATGCAACTGCAGCACACTGTTAGCACTGCCACTCACTGTTATCACTTTCACACGCTGTTACCACTGCCACTCACTGTTAGCAATGTTCCAAATTGGGCCCACTGTCACAAGCTGTTACCACTGTCACACGCAGTTACCAATGCCACTCACTATTACCACTGCCACTCACTGTTACCACTGTCACTCACTGTCACCACTGCCACTCACTGTTACCACTGCCACTCAATGTTACCACTGCCACTCACTGTTAGCACTGTTCCATACTGTGCCCACTGTCACATGCTGATACCACTTTCACTCATGGCTACCACTGTCATTCACTGTTACCACTGCCACAGGCTGTTACCACTGTTACTCACTGTTTCAACTTCCACTCACTGCTAACATTTTCACACACTTGTCTCAATATCACTCGCTGTTACTACGGTCACACGCCTGTTAACACTGCCACATGCCGTTACCACTGCCACATGTTTTTACCACTGCCACTCGCTGTTACCACTCCCGCTAACGTTACCACTGCTGCTCACTGTTACCACTGTCACTCACTATTACCACTGTCACATGCTGTTACCAATGTCACTCACTTTTACCACTGCCACTCACATTTACCACTGCCACTCCCTGTTACCACTGTCGCTCACCGTTACCACTGTCACACACCGTTACCACTGTCACACACTGTTACCACTGCCACTCACTGTTACCATGGTCATTCACTGTTACCACTGCCACTTGCTGTTCCACTGCCACGTGCTGTTACCTCTGTTACTCACTGTTTCAACTTCCACTCACTGTTAACATTGTCACAAACTGGTCCCACTGACACACACTGTTACTACTGTCACATGCTGTTACCACTTCCACTTGCTGTTACCAGTGCCACTCACTGTTACCACTGCTGCAAACTGTTACCACTGCCACTCACTGTTACCACTGTCACATGCTTTTACCACTGCCACTCGCTGTTACCACTGCCGCTCACTGTTACCACTGCTGCTCACCGTTACCACTGCTGCTCACTATTACCACTGTCACTCACTGTTACCACTGTTACATGATGTTCCCACTGCCACTCACTGTTACCACTTTTGCTCACTGTTACCACTGTCACATGCTGTTCTCGCTGCCACTCACTGTTACCACTACCACTCACTGTTACCACTGCCAATCGCTGTTTCCACTGCCACACGCTGTTACCACTGTCACATGTTGTTACCACTGCTGCTCACTATTACCACTGTAACTCACTGTTACCACTGTCACATTCTTGTGCCACTGCCTCTCACTGTTACAACTATAGCTCAATTTTACCATTGCAGCACACTATTAGCACTGTCAAAAACTGGTTCGACTGTCACACACTGTTACCACTTCCACTCACTGTTACCACTGTCAGTCACTGTTACCAATGCCGTACAATGTTGCCACTGCTGCTCAATGTTACCACTGCTGCTCACTCATACCACGGCCACTCACTGTTACCACTGTCATTCACTGTTACTACTGCCGCATGCTGTTGCCACTGTCACATACTGTTACCACAGCCACTCACTGTTAACATTGTCAGACACTGGTTCCACTGCCGATCACTGTTACCACTGTCACTCACTGTTACAAGTGCCGCACACTGTTACCACTGCTGCTCACTGTTACCACTGTCGCTCACTGTTACCACTGTCGCTCACTGTTACCACTGTCAAATGCTGTTACCACTGCCGCTCACTGTTAACACCGCCGCACACGGCTACCACTGTCACATGCTGTTCCGACTTCCACTCACTGTTAGCACTACTACTCACTTTTACCACAACCCCTCGATGTGTCCACTGCCACACGCTGTTACCACTGTCACACTCTGTTACCACTGCCGATCACTATTACCACTGACACTCACTGTTACCAATGTTACATGCTGTTCCCACTGCCACTCACTGTTACCACTGCCACTCACTATTACCACTGCAGCACACTGTTAGCACTGCCGCTCACTGTTATCACTGTCACATGCTGTTACCACTGTCACTCGCTGGTACCACTTACACTCACTGTTACAAATGTTGCTCACTTTCACCACTGCTTCACACTATTACCAATGTCACACAGTGGTCCCACTGTCACACACTGTTACCACTGTCATTCTGTGTTACCACTGCTGCATGCTGTTGCCACTGTCACACACTGTTTCCACTGCCACTAACGGTTACCACTGTCCCTCACTGTTAGCACTGTTATTCACTCTTACCACTGTCATTCACTGTTACCACTGCCACATGCCATTATCACTGCCACATGCTGTTACCACTGTTACTCACTGTTTCAACTTCCAAAAACTGTTAACATTGTCATACACTGCTCCCACTGTCACACGCTGTTACCAATGCGACTCACGGTTACCACTGCCACTCAATGTTAGCACTGCTGCTCACTGTTACCACTGCCACTCACTGTTACCACTGTCACATGCTGTTACCACTGCCTCTCACTGTTACCTCTGTGACTCACTGTTAGCACTGTCACATGCTGCCAACACTGCCACTCACTGTTAACATTGTCACACACTGGTCCCTCTGTCACATGCTGTTACCACGGTCACATGCTGTTACCACTGTCATATGCTGTTACCACTGTCACACGCTGATACCACGACCACTCACTGTTACAACTTTCATTCACTGTTACCACTGCCACATGCTGTTCCACTGCCACATGATGTTGCCACTGTTTCAACTTCCACTCACTGTTAACCTTGTCACAAACTGGTCCCACTGTCACACGCTGTTACTGCTGTCACACGCCGTTACCACTGATACATTCTGTTACCACTGCAACTCACTTTTACCACTGTCACTCACTCTTACCAGTGTCACTCACTGTTACCACTGCCACACGCTGCTATCACTGTTACATGCTGTTCCCACTGCCGCTCACTGATGCAACTGCAGCACACTGTTAGCACTTCCACTCACTGTTATCAATTTCACACGCTGTTACCACTGCCACTCACTGTTAGCACTGTTCCAAATTGGGGCCACTGTCACATGCTGTTACCACTGTCACACGCAGTTACCAATGCCACGCACTGTTACCACTGCCACTCACTGTTACCACTGTCACTCACTGTTACCACTGCCACTCACTGTTACCACTGCCACTCAATGTTACC
The DNA here is from genome assembly GCF_017639515.1 of Carcharodon carcharias. Classification (NCBI taxonomy): domain Eukaryota; kingdom Metazoa; phylum Chordata; class Chondrichthyes; order Lamniformes; family Lamnidae; genus Carcharodon; species Carcharodon carcharias. The sequence continues at coordinate 168,817,260 of NC_054477.1, read as the reverse complement.
ACTGCCACTCACTGTTAGCACTGTTCCATTCTGTGCCCACTGCCACATGCCATTATCACTGCCACATGCTGATACCACTGTTACTCACTGTTTCAACTTCCACTCACTGCTAACACTTTCACACACTTGTCTCACTATCACTCGCTGTTACTACTGTCACACGCCTGTTACCACTGCCACATGCTGTTACCACTGCCACATGCTTTTACCACTGCCACTCACTGTTACCACTGCCACTTGCTGTTACCACTCCCGCTAATGTTACCACTGCTGCTCACTGTTACCACTGTCACATGCTGTTACCAATGCCACTCACTTTTACCACAGCTACTCACTTTTTCCGCTGCCACTCCCTGTTACCACTGCCACTCGCTGTTTCTACTGCCACACGCTGTTACCACTCACACGCTGTTACCACTGCCGCTCACAATTACCACTGTCGCTCACTTTTACCACTGTCACATGCTGTTCCCACTGCCACTCACTGTTACCACTACCGCTCACTGTTACCACAGTCACACACTGTTACCACAGTCACACACTGTTACCACTGCCATTCACTGTTACGATGCTCATTCACTGTTACCACTGCCACTTGCTGTTCCACTGCCACGTGCTGTTACCTCTTTTACTCACTGTTTCAACTTCCACTCACTGTTAACATTGTCACAAACTGGTCCCACTGACACACACTGTTACTACTGTCACATGCTGTTTCCACTTCCACTTGCTGTTACCACTGCCACTCACTGTTACCACTGTCAAATGCTGTTACCACTGCCACTCGCTGTTACCACTGCCGCTCATTGTTACCACTGCTGCTCACCGTTACCACGGCCGCTCACTATTACCACTGTCACTCACTGTTACCACTATCACTCACTGTTACCACTGTTACATGCTGTTCCCACTGCCACTCACTGTTACCACTGTCACATGCTGTTCTCACAGCCACTCACTGTTACCACTACTACTCACTATTACCACTGTCATTCACTGTTACCACTGTCACTCACTGTTACCACTGTTACATGTTGTTCCCACTGCCACTCACTGTTACCACTGTCACATGCTGTTCTCGCTGCCACTCACTGTTACCACTACTACTCACTATTACCACTGCCAATCGCTGTTTCCACTGCCACACGCTGTTACCTCTGTCACACGTTGTTACCATTTCCGCTCACTATTACCACTGTAACTCACTGTTACCACTGTCACATGCTCATGCCACTGCCTCTCACTGTTACAACTATAGCTCAATTTTACCACTGCAGCACACTATTAGCACTGTCAAACACTGGTTCGACTGTCACACACTGTTACCACTCCCACTCACTGTTACCACTGTCACTCACTGTTACCAGTGCCGCACAATGTTGCCACTGCTGCTCAATGTTACCACTGCTGCTCACTGAAACCACTGTCATTCACTATTACTACTGCCGCATGCTGTTGCCACTGTCACACACTGTTACCACTGCCACTCACTGTTAACATTGTCAGACACTGGTTCCAATGCCGCTCACTGTTATCACTGTCACTCACTATTACAACTGTCGCTCACTGTTACCACTGTCACATGCTGTTACCACTGCCACTCGCTGTTACCACTGCCGCTCACTGTTACCACTGCCGCTCACTGCTACCACTGTCACATGCTGTTCCGACTGCCACTCACTGTTAGCACTACTACTCACTGTTACCACTGTCCCTCGATGTTTCCACTGCCACACGCTGTTACCACTGTCACACTCTGTTACCACTGCCGATCACTATTACCACTGGCACTCACTGTTACCACTGTTACATGCTGTTCCTACTGCCACTCACTGTTACCACTGCCGCTCACTATTACCACTGCAGCACACTGTTAGCACTGCCACTCACTGTTATCACTGTCACATGCTGTTACCACTGTCACTCGCTGGTACCACTTACACTCACTGTTACAACTGTTGCTCACTTTCACCACTGCTTCACACTATTACCAGTGTCACACAGTGGGCCCACTGTCACACGCTGTTACCACTGTCATTCAGTGTTTCCACTGCCGCATGCTGTTGCCACTGTCACACACTGTTTCCACTGCCACTCACTGTTACCACTGTCCCTCACTGTTAGCACTGTTATTCGCTCTTACCACTGTCATTCACTGTTACCACTGCCACATGCCATCATCACTGCCACATGCTGTTACCACTGTTACTCACTGTTTCAACTTCCACTCACTGTTAACATTGTCATACACTGCTCCCACTGTCACACGCTGTTACCAATGCGACTCACGGTTACCACTGCCACTCAATGTTACCACTGTCACATGCTGTTACCACTGCCTCTCACTGTTACCTCTGCGACTTACTGTTAGCACTGTCACATGCTGTTAACACTGCCTCTTAATGTTACCTCTGTGACTCACTGTTACTACCGTCACCTGCTGTTAACACTACCACTCACTGTTAACATTGTCACACACTGGTCCCGTGTCACATGCTGTTACCACTGTCACACGCTGATACCACTCCCACTCACTGTTAACACTGTCATTCACTGTTAACACTGCCAAATGATGTTCCACTGCCACATGATGTTACCTCTGTTACTCACTGTTTCAACTTCCTCTCACTGTTAACATTGTCACAAACCGGTCCCACTGTCACATGCTGTTACTACTGTCACACGCCATTACCACTTCCACATGCTGTTACCACTGCCACTCACTGTTACCACTGTCACTCACTGTTACCACTGCCACTCACTGTTAGCACTGTTCCATACTGTGCCCATTGTCAAATTCTGTTGCCACTGTCACATGCTGATACCACTGCCTCTCATGGCTACCACTGTCATTCACTGTTATCACTGCCATGTGCTGTTCCACTGCCACAATCTGTTACCACTGTTACTCACTGTTTCAAATTCCACTCACTGTTAACATTGTCACAAACTGGTCCCACTGTCACACGCTGTTACTACTGTCACACGCCGTTACCACTGCCACATGCTGTTACCACTGCCACTTGCTGTTGCCACTGCCGCTCACTCCTACCACTGATGCTCACTGTTACCACTGTTGCTCAATGTTATCAATGTCACATGCTGTTCCCACTGCCACTCACTGTTAACACTACCACTCACTGTTACCACTGCTACTTGCTGATTCCACTGCCACACGTTGTTACTACTGTCACACGCTGTTACCACTGCTGCTCACTATTACCACTGTCACATGCTGTTCCCGCTGCCACTCACTGTTACCACTGCCGCTCACTGATGCCACTGCAGCACACTGTTAGCACTGCCACTCACTGTTTTCACTGTCACACGCTGTTACCACTGCCACTCGCTGATACTACTGCCACTCACTGTTACAAATGTTGCTCACTTTCACCACTGCTTCACACTATTACCACTGTCACATGCTTTTACAACTGTCATTCAACATTAGCACTGCCGCATGCTCTTGCCACTGTCACACACTGTTTCCACTGCCACTCACTGTTAACACTTCCACTCACTGTTAGCACTGTCATTCACTCTTACCACTGCCACATACCATTATCACTGCCACATGCTGTTTCGACTGTTACTCAGTGTTTCAACTTCCACTCACTGTTACCACTGCCACTCACTCTTACCACTGCCACTCACTGTTACCACTGCCACTCACTCTTACCACTGCCACTCACTGTTACCCCTGTCATATGCTGTTACCACTGTGACTCACTGTTACCACTGTCACATGGTTACAACTGCCACATGCCGTTATCACTGTTACTTACTGTTTCAACTTCCACTCACTATTAACATTGTCACAGACTGGTCCCACTGTCACACGCTGTTACCACTGCCACTCACTGTTATCACTGTCACCCACTGTTACCACTGCCACTCACTGTTACAACTGCGACACACATTTACCACTGTCACACACTGTTACCACTGCTACTCACTGTTACCACTGCCACTCACTGTTACCACTCTTGCTCACTGTTACCACTGCCGCTCACTGTTACCACAGCCACTCACTGTTACCACAGCCACTCACTGTTACCACTGCCGCTCACTGTTACCACTGCCACTCACTGTTATCACTGCCTCACACTATTATCACTGTCACATAGTGGGCCCACTGTCACACAATTTTACCACTGCCACATGCTGGTACCACTGCCACTCACTGTTACTACTATTGCTAATTTCTACCGCTGCAACACACTATTACCACTGTCACACAATGGGCCCACTGTCACATGCTGTTACCACTGCCACTCATTGTTACCACTGTCACTCACTGTTACCACTGCCACTCATTGTGACCACTGATTCTCAATGTTACCACTGCTGCTCACTGTTAACACTGCCACTCACTGTTACCACTGTCATTCACTGTTACCACTGCCGCATGCTGTTGCCATATGTCACACACTGTTACTACTGCCACTCACTGTTACCACTGCCACTCACTGTTACCACTGTCACTCACTGTTACCACTGCCACTCAATGTTACCATTGTCACATGCTGTTACAACTGTCACTCACTGTTACCCCTGTCACTCACTGTTACCACTGCCACTCAATGTTACCACTGTCACATGCTGTTACCACTGCCACTCACTGTTACCACTGTCACTCACTGTTACCACTACTACTCACTGTTACCACTGCCACTCACTGTTTCCACTGCCACTCGCTTTTGCCACTGCCGCGCACTGTTACCACTGCTGCTCACTGTTACCACTGTCGCTCACTGTTATCAATGTCACATGCTGTTCCCACTGCCACTCACTGTTAACACTACCACTCACTGTTACCACTGCTACTAGCTGATTCCACTGCCACACGTTGTTACTACCGTCACACGCTGTTACCACTGCTGCTCACTAATACCACTGTCACTCACTGTTACCACTGTCACATGCTGTTCCCACTGCCACTCACTGTTACCACTGTTGCTCACTTTCACCACTGCTTCACACTTTTACCACTGTCACACGCATTTACCACTGTCATTCAACATTACCACTGCCACATGCTCTTGCCACTGTCACACCCTGTTTCTACTGCCATTCACTGTTACCACTGTAACTCACTGTTAGTACTGTTCCATACTGGGCCCACTGTCATGTGATGTTACCACTGTCAAACGCTGTTACCACTACCACCCACTGTTACCACTGTCATTCACGATTACCACTGACACATGCCGTTATCACTTCCACATGATGTTACCACTGCCACTCACTGTTACCACTGCCACTCACTGTTACCCCTGTCACATACTGTTACCACTGTCACATGGTTACAACTGCCACATGCCGTTATCACTGTTACTTACTGTTTCAACTTCCACTCACTATTAACATTGTCACACACTGGTCCCACTGTCACACGCTGTTACCACTGCCACTCACTGTTACCACTGTCACCCACTGTTACCACTGCCACTCCCTGTTACCACTGCCACACGTTGTTACTACTGCCACTCACTGTTACCACTGCCATTCACTGTTACCACTCTTGCTCACTGTTACCACTGCCACTCACTGTTACCACAGCCACTCACTGTTACCACAGCCACTCACTGTTACCACAGCCGCTCACTGTTACCACTACCGCTCACTGTTACCACTGCCACTCACTGTTATCACTGCCTCACGCTATTACCACTGTCACATAGTGGGCCCACTGTCACACAATTTTACCACTGCCACACGCTGGTACCACTGCCACTCACTGTTACTACTATTGCTCATTTTTTCTGCTGCAACACACTATTACCACTGTCACACACTGGGCCCACTGTCACATGCTGTTACCACTGCCACTGATTGTTACCACTGTCACTCACTGTTACCACTGCCACTCAATGTGACCACTGATTCTCAATGTTACCACTGCTGCTCACTGTTAACACTGCCACTCACTGCTACCACTGTCATTCACTGTTACCACTGTCATTCACTGTTACCACTGCCGCATGCTGTTGCCATTGTCACACACTGTTACCACTACCACTCACTGTTACCACTGTCACTCACTGTTACCACTGCCACTCAATGTTACCACTGCCACAAGCTGTTACCACTGCCACATGCTGTTACCACTGCCACTCACTGTTACCACTGTCACTCACTGTTACCACTGCCACTCAATGTTACCACTGTCACATGCTGTTACCATTGCCACTCACTGTTACCACTGTCACTCACTGTTACCACTGTCACCCACTGTTACCACTGCCACTCAATGTTACCACTGTCATATGCTGTTACCACTGCCACTCACAGTTACCACTGTCACTCACTGTTACCATTGCCACTCACTGTTACCACTGTCACACACTGTTACCACTACCACTCATTGTTAGCACTGTTCCATACTGTGCCCACTGTCAAATGCTGTTACCACTGTCACATGCTGATACCACTGCCACTCATGGCTACCACTGTCATTCACTGTTATCACTGCCATGTGCTGTTCCACTGCCACATGCTGTTACCACTGTTACTCTTTCAACTTCCACTCACTGCTAACATTTTCAGACACTTGTCTCACCATCACTCGCTGTTACTACTGTCACATGCCTGTTATCACTGCCACATGCTGTTACCACTGCCACATCCTTTTACCACTGCCATTCACTGTTACCACTGCCACTCGCCGTTACCACTCCTGCTAATGTTACCAATGCTGCTCACTGTTACCACTGTCACTCACTATTACCACAGCCACTCACTTTTACCACAGCCACTCACTTTTACCACTGCCACTCCCTGTTACCACTGCCACTCGCTGTTTCTACTGCCACACGCTGTTACCACTGTCACACGCTGTTACCACTGCCGCTCACCATTACCACTGGCGCTCACTGTTACCACTGTCACATGCTGTTCCCACTTCCACTCACTGTTACCACTGCCACTCACTGTTACCACTGTCAGACACTGTTACCACTGCCACTCACTGTTACCATGGTCATTCACAGTTACCACTGCCATTTGCTGTTCCACTGCCACGTGCTGTTACCTCTGTTACTCACTGTTTCAACTTCCACTCACTGTTAACATTGTCACAAACTGGTCCCTCTGACACTCAATGTTACTAGTGGCACACTCTGTTACCACTGCCGCTCACTATTACCACTGTCACTCACTGTTACCACTGCCACTCGCTGTTACCACTGCCGCTCACTGTTACCACTGCTGCTCACTGTTACCACTGCCGCTCACTGTTACCACTGTCGCTCACTGTTATCACTGTCACATGCTGTTCCGACTGCTACTCACTGTTACCACTACTACTCACTGTTACCACTGCCACTCGCTGTATCCACTGCCACATGCTGTTACCACTGTCACACTCTGTTACCACTGCCACTCACTGTTACCACTGTCGCTCACTGTTACCACTGTCACATGCTGTTACCACTGCCACATTCTGTTACCACTGCCACTCACTGTTACCACTGCTGTTCACTGTTACCATTGCCATTCACTGTTACCACTGTCGCTCACTGTTATCACTGTCACATGCTGTTCCGACTGCTACTCACTGTTACCACTACTACTCACTGTTACCACTGCCACTCGCTGTATCCACTGCCACATGCTGTTACCACTGTCACACTCTGTTACCACTGCCACTCACTGTTACCACTGTCGCTCACTGTTACCACTGTCACATGCTGTTCTCACTGCCACTCACTGTTACCACCACCACTGCCAATCGCTGTTTCCACTGCCACACGCTGTTACCTCTGTCACACATTGTTACCACTGCCGCTCACTATTACCACTGTCACTCACTGTTACCACTGTCACATGCTCATGCCACTGCCTCTCACTGTTACAACTATAGCTCAATTTTACCACTGCAGCACACTATTAGCACTGTCAAACACTGGTTCGACTGTCACACACTGTTAGCACTCCCACTCACTGTTACCACTGTCACTCACTGTTACCGCTGGCACTCACTGTTACCGCTGCCACTCACTGTTCCCACTGCCACTCACTGTTACCACTGCCACTCAATGTTACCACTGGCACATGCTGTTACCACTGCCACTCACTATTACCACTGTCACTCACTGTTACCACTGCCACTCAATGTTACCACTGTCACATGCTGTTACAACTGCCACTCACTGTTACCACTGTCACTCACTGTTACCACTGCCACTCACTGTTACCACTGTTGCATACTGTGCCCACTGTCAAATGCTGTTACCACTGTCAAATGCTGTTACCACTGTCACATGCTGATACCACTGCCACTCATGGCTACGACTGTTATTCACTGTTATCACTGCCATGTGCTGTTCCACTGCCACATGCTGTTACCACTGTTACTCACTGTTTCAACTTCCACTCACTGTTAACATGGTCACCAACTGGTCCCATTGACACACGCTGTTACTACTGACACATGCTGTTACCACTGCCACTCGCTGTTACCACTGCCACTCATTATTACCACTGCTTCTCACTGTTACCACTGTCGCTCACTGTTACCACTGTCACATGCTGTTACCACTGCCACATTCTGTTACCACTGCCACTCACTGTTACCACTGCTGTTCACTGTTACCATTGCCATTCACTGTTACCACTGTCACTCACTGATACCACTGTTACATGCTTTTCCCACTGCCATTCACGGTTACCACTGCCGCTCACTATTACCACTGCAGCACACAGTTAGCACTGCCACTCACTGTTATCACTGTCACATGCTGTTACCACTGCCACTCGCTGGTACCACTTCCACTCACTGTTACAACTATTGCTCACTTTCACCACTGTTTCACACTATTACCACTGTCACAAAGTGGGCCCACTGTCACACGCTGTTACCACTGTCATTCACTGTTACCACTGCCACATGCTGTTGCCACTGTCACACACTGTTGCCACTGTCACACACTGTTTCCACTGCCACTCACTGTTACCACTCTCCCTCACTGTTATCACTGTCATTCACTCTTACCAATGTCATTCACTGTTACCACTGCCACATGCCATTATCACTGCCACATGCTGTTACCACTGTTTCAACTTCCACTCACTGTTAACATTGTCAAACACTGCTCCCACTGTCACACGCTGTTTCCATTGCGACTCACAGTTACCACTGCCACTCACTGTTACCACTGTCACATGCTGTTACCACTACCTCTCACTGTTACCTCTGCAATTCACTGTTACCACTATCACATGCTGTTAACACTGCCACTCACTGTTAACATTGTCACACACTGGTCCCTCTGTCACATGCTGTTACCACTGTCACATGCTGCTACCACTGCCACTCACTGTTACCACTGCCAGTCGCTGTTACCACTGTCACACACTGGGCCCATTATCACATGATGTTAATATTGCCACTCACTGTTAACACTGCCACTCAATGTCACCACTGCCACTCACTGTTTCCAATGTCACATGCTGTGACCACTGCCATTCACTGTTACCACTGTCACTCACTGTTTCCAATGTCACATGCTGTTACCACTGCCATTCACTGTTACCACTGCCACTCACTGTTACCACTGTCCCTCACTGTTAGCACTGTCATTCACTCTTACCAATGTCATTCACTGTTACCACTGCCGCATGCTGTTGCCACTGTCACACACTGTTGCCACTGTCACACACTGTTCCCACTGCCACTCACTGTTACCACTCTCCCTCACTGTTATCACTGTCATTCACTCTTACCAATGTCATTCACTGTTACCACTGCCACATGCCATTATCACTGCCACATGCTGTTACCACTGTTTCAACTTCCACTCACTGTTAACATTGTCAAACACTGCTCCCACTGTCACACGCTGTTTCTATTGCGACTCACAGTTACCACTGCCACTCACTGTTACCACTGTCACATGCTGTTACCACTACCTCTCACTGTTACCTCTGCAATTCACTGTTACCACTATCACATGCTGTTAACACTGCCACTCACTGTTAACATTGTCACACACTGGTCCCTCTGTCACATGCTGTTACCACTGTCACATGCTGCTACCACTGCCACTCACTGTTACCACTGCCAGTCGCTGTTACCACTGTCACACACTGGGCCCATTATCACATGATGTTAATATTGCCACTCACTGTTAACACTGCCACTCAATGTCACCACTGCCACTCACTGTTTCCAATGTCACATGCTGTGACCACTGCCACTCACTGTTACCACTGTCACTCACTGTTTCCAATGTCACATGCTGTTACCACTGCCATTCACTGTTACCACTGCCACTCACTGTTACCACTGTCCCTCACTGTTAGCACTGTCATTCACTCTTACCAATGTCATTCACTGTTACCGCTGCCACATGCCATTATCACTGCCACATGCTGTTACCACTGTTACTCACTGTTTCAACTTCCACTCACTGTTAACATTTTCAAACACTGCTCCCATTGTCAAACGCTGTTTCCACTGCAACTCACGGTTACCACTGCCACTCACTGTTACCACTGTCACATGCTGTTACCACTGCCACATGCTGTTACCACTGCCACTCGCTGTTACCACTGCCACTCGCTGTTACCACTGCCATTCACTGTTACCACTTCCATTCACTGTTACCCCTGTCACTCACTGATACCACTGTTACATGCTTTTCCCAGTGCCACTCACTGTTACCACTGCCGCTCACTATTACCACTGCAGCACCCAGTTAGCATTGCCACTCACTGTTATCACTGTCACATGCTGCTACCACTGCCACTCGCTGGCACCACTTCCACTCATTGTTACAACTGTTGCTCACTTTCACCACTGCTTCGCACTATTACCACTGTCACACAGTGGGCCCACTGTCACACACTGTTACCACTGTCATTCACTGTTACCACTGCCGCATGCTGTTACCATTGCCACTCGCTGTTGCCACTGCCGCTCACTGTTACCACTGCCGCTCACTGTTACCACTGTCGCTCAATGTTAACAATGCACATGCTGTTACCACTGCCACTCACTGTTACCATTACCACTCACTGTTACCACGGCTACTCGCTGATTCCACTGCCACATGTTGTTACTACTGTCTCATGCTGTTACCACTGATGCTCCCTATTACCACTGTCACTCACTTTTACCACTGTCACATGCTGTTCCCAATGCCACTCACTGTTACCACTGCCGCTCACTGATACCACTGCAGCACACTGTTAGCACTGCCACTCACTGTTATCACAGTCACACGCTGTTACCACTGCCACTCGCTGATACCACTGCCATTTACTGTTACAACTGTTGCTCACTTTCACCACTGCTTCATGCTATTACCACTGTCACACAGTGGGCCCACTGTCACACACTGTTGCCACTTTCATTCACTGTTACCACTGTCGCATGCTGTTGCCACTGTCACACACTGTTTCCACTGCCACTCACTGTTACCACTGTAACACACAGTTGCCACTGCCACTCACTGTTACCACTTCCACTCACTGTTAGCACTGTCCTTCACTCTTCCCACTGTCATTCACTGTTCCCACTGCCACATGCCGTTATCACTGCCACATGCTGTTACCACTGTTACTCACTGTTTCAACTTCCACTCACTGTTAACATTGTCACACACTGATCCCACTGTCACACACTGTTACCACTGCGACTCACGGTTACCACTGCCACTCAATGTTAGCACTGCTGCTCACTGTTACCGCTGCCACTCACTGTTACCACTGTCACATGCTGTTACCACTGCCTCTCACTGTTACTTCTGCGACTCACTGTTAGCACTGTCACATGCTGTTAACACTGCCACCCACTGTTAACATTGTCACACACTGGTCCCTCTGTCACATGCTGTTACCACTGTCACACGCTGATACCACTCCTACTCACTGTTACCACTGTCATTCACTGTTAACACTGTCACGTGCTGTTCCACTGCCACATGCTGTTACCACTGTTACTCACTGTTTCAACTTCCACTCACTGTTAACATTGTCACAAACTGGTCCCACTGTCACACGCTGTTACCACTGCCACTCACTTTTACCACTGCCACTCCCTGTTACCACTGCCGCTCACTGTTACCACTGCCACTCGCTGTTTCCACTGCCACATGCTGTTACCACTGTCACCCGCTGTTACCACTGCCGCTCACAATTACCACTGTCGCTCACTTTTAGCACTGTCACATGCTGTTCCCACTCTCACTCACTGTTACCACTGCCACTCACTGTTACCTCTGTCATACACTGTTACCACTGTCACATGTTGTTCCCACTGCCACTCACTGTTGCCACTGCCACTCACTGTTATCACTGTCACATGCTGTTACCACTGCCACACGCTGTTGCCACTGTCACACACTGTTACCACTGCCACTCACTTTTACCACTGTCACATGCTGTTCCCACTGCCACTCACTTTTACCACTGCTGCTCACTTTCATCACTGCTACACACTATTAGCAATGTCACACAGTGGGCCCACTGTCACACACTGTTACCAATGTCATTCACTGTTACCACTGCCACTCACTGTTACCACTGCCACTCACTGTTAGCACTGTCATTCCCTCTTACCACTGTCATTCACTGTTACCACTGCCACATGCCATTATTACTGCCACATGCTGTTACCACTGTTACTCACTGTTTCAACTTCCACTCACTGTTAACATTGTCACACACTGGTCCCACTGTCACACGCTGTTACCACTGCCACTCACTGTTACCACTGCTGCTCACTGTTACCACTGCCACTCACTGTTACCACTGTCACATGCTGTTACCACTGCCACTCACTTTTACCACTGCCACTCACTGTTGCCACTGTCACACGTTGTTTCCTCTGGCACTCACTGTTACCACTGCCACTCACTGTTACCACTGTCACATGCTGTGACCACTGCCACTCACTGTTACCACTGCCACATGCTGTTACCACTGCCACATGCTGTTACCACTGTCACATGCTGTTACCACTGCCACTCACTGTTACCACCTCCACTCGCTGTTACCACTGTCACACACTGTTACCATTGCCATTCACTATTACCACTGCCACTCACTGTTAGCGCTGTTCCATACTCTGCCCACTGTCACATGCTGTTACCACTGTCACACACTGTTACCACAGTCATGTGCTGTTACCACTGTCACTCACTGTTTCAACTACCACTCACTGTTAACATTGTCACACACTGGTCCCACTGTCACACGCTGTTACTACTGTCACATGCTGTTACCACTGCCACCTGCTGTTACCACTGCCACTCACTGTTACCACTGTCACTCACTGTTACCACTGTCATACACTGTTACCGCTATCACATCCTGTTACCACTGTCACACACTGTTACCACTGTCACACACTGTTACCACTGTCACACACTGTTACCAGTACCACACACTGTTACAAGTATCACATGCTGTTACCAATGTCACACATGGTTACAACTTCCCTGCACTATTACCACTCTCACCACTGCCAAACTCTCACCACTGTCACATGATGTTTCACTGCCCTATATTGTCACCACTGTCAAACACAGTTATCACCTTCACTCAATGTCACCACTGTCACAGTGTTACCACTGCCATACAGAATGTTACCAATGACAGACACTGTCACCTCTGCCAGGCACTATTACCACTGTTACACACAGTTAGCACTGTCACTGATTGTCAGAACTGGCAGACACTGTTACCAGTGCCATTTTCTTGAGGACTAGAGTACAAGGGGGTAGAAGTTATGCTTTTATGTACACAGCTCTGGTTAGAGCACACCCGGAGTCACTGTCAGAAGCTCTAAGAAATTAAGAAGTAGGAGTAGGAATAGGCCACAGGCCCCTGGAGCCTTCAATGTGACCTTGGCTGATCTTCAGCTTCAAATCCACTTTCCCTCCTGCTGGCTGGAGAGCTGGGGTGAACCCTGTGTCACCTCCTTTCAGGGAGCCCTGTCATATTAAGTGCCAATCAGTGAGCAGTGATGGGCCTTCCCTTAGAGCAAGGACTTGGGGGAGCGGGGGGAGGGGGCATGGGGCTGATATCTCCTCCCTCAAAAGCTGCCAGCCAATCAGAGGCCAGCAGCTATACATTGCTCGGTAGCTCCATCAGGAGGCAGTGGCTGCTGCTGGTAGTGCATCTCCCAAGGTATGGGAGATGCATTAGTGTGGCATCTTCTCAAATATCTTTTGGAAATCCAAGTATACTACATTTACTGACTCCCCTTTATCTAATAGTCATATCCTCAAAAAAACTCCAATAAACTTGCCAAACATGATTATCTTTTGTAAAACCATGTTGACTTTGTCTCGGTATACTGTGATTTTCTAAGTGTGTTTTTAAGAATTCCCTAATGAGATATTCCAGGATTTTTTCTGATGACTGATGTCTGGCTCACTGGCCTGTAGTTCCCTGTTTTCCCACTCCTTCCATTCTTGAGTGGCTGTGCTGACATCCAATGCATTTTGGAATCTAGGGAATTTTGGAAAATCACAATTGCTGTGTCCACTATGCCTTCAGTTAACTCTTTGAGAACCTTAGCATGTAAGCCATCAGGTCCCAGGGATCTGTTGGTTTTTAGTCCCTTAGAATTCTCTAATGCTTTTTCTCTACAGGTACTAATTACTTGAATTTCTGCCAACAACTGGTTTCCTCCTCTCCACTGCAAGTTCTTCTCCAGCCACAAAGAGATGTCCTTAACCCTGGCACTGGACAGGGAACACAGCCTTTGGACCTCCTGGTTACAGCTACAGAGAACAGTATCTATCCCCCTGACTATCTTGTCCCCTATCACTACCACACTCTTTTTCAGTCCTCCCACATGAATGGCCTTTCCACCATTGTTCAATGGTCAGTTTCCCATCCACTCTACAGTCCTTGTTCTCAGCCACTTGGGTAGAAGTACCTCATACCTGTTGGTTAAAGTCAAAGGGTGAGGCTCCTCCAACGCTACATGCTGATTCCCCTCACCCGTCTGATTCTCAGTCACATCGTCCTGTCTCTGACCAATTCCTACTGAACCTAAAGGGTGTGACAGCCTCCTGGGACAAAGTGGCAGGTAACTCTCCCCCTCCCCGATATCTCACAATTCTATAGCTCAGATTGTAGCTCAGCAACTCTGAGGCAAATTTGGAATCATCCACCCATGTCAAATTTACCACTCACCTTGGCAGAAAAATTTGCCGACCCAGAACACACCTTGACAATGTGATGTGCAGAAGTTGGGACATACCTTTAGGGCCCTGCTCATGTCGTGGGCATCCGAGGAGCAGACGGTGCTGGAGCCCGACAGCTACCAGACCCTGGAGGAAGACACCCATCACACGCTGGGTGGATTCTCATGGACATGGCACCCCCACGATGCAGCTCATGGAAGGTGGGAGGTGACTGCTGATGTCCGGGGACTGCTTCAGGACCTCAAGGGCTTGGCCATGGGCTGCAATGGATGATTGTCAAGGGGGGTATGGTAAGGTCCAGCTGTGAGTGGGAGAGGAAGGTGTAGTGGGGGATGAGGGAGAAAGGTCTAGATTTGACCTGAAGGGGAAGGGTACCCAGGGAGGAGAGTGTAGTGGGGCAGAATGTGGAAACTGAGAATGTTGGTGTAAGAGTGTAGGAAGGTGTAAGGGAAGGTGCTCGGAGTGGGGAAGGAGTCCAGGTGGAGGAATGAGCCCAGGGTGAGGAAGGAGTAAGTATGGACTGTCCAAGTGAATGTGCAAGGGAGGGGTCAGTAGTAGTAGGAGGGAATGGTGAGTGTGAGAGAGGGCAGTGTGAGTCCGTAGGGTGGGAGGGTGAAGGTGTGACTGTAGCACTAGAAGGGACAGTGAGGGTGGTTGGTGGGGACTCAGAGGCAGATATGGACTATGGGGGTGGGAAGGAGGAGCTCAGGGAGGTTAATATGAGTGGGGGCGAGATTTTTAGGAAGGAAGGGAATGTGCACATTCACCTGGATCCCAAAAAATAAAGAGCTCAGGTTGGCAGGTGACGATGGGGAGGTGGAAGCTGATGTCAGGGCAGTCGATATGGGTGACTGGGGAAGGGGAAAGGACAGGGGAGCTGAATACATATGTAACAACCAGCATGCTTCTGAAATCGAAAGTGAGTGGAGCCTCGTGTTGGACGGGCACCAGGTGCTGCAGGGAGTGTGACCAGTGGGTGGCTGGAGATGCAGCTCAGCTCAGATGGACAACAGAAAGCGAATCCCAGCGGGCAGGATTCAGAATGCTCCGGACAGTGAGCTGAGTGATGGGTGAAAGCTCCGTGTGTGTGGGAGAGGCTCACACGAGGCCTCACACACATTTCTCCCTCCAGCATCACTCGTGGTCCGGCTGAGTCCAGCTGAACTGTTATTGGTGGGGGACATGGGGGCAGGACTCGCAAAGCCTGTAAATGAAGCTGAAAGAACCCATTACGCGTTATTCAGTGAAAGCAAATATATTTTCAGATCATAAAATGACAAACTGTGTTCACCCGTGCAAGAATTTGCGATTAGAATTTCTTAACTTTTCTGGGCCTACCACTTCCTCCAGGTGCTACCCTGACATCCGCAGCAGGGGTGGGGACAGCCTGTGAAATGATCGGCCCTGTTGCCTCTGATGACGTTAGCGTGGGTCCATAGAGGTCAGAGGCCTTGAGGGTTCCTGGATTGCTTTGGCTGTCCTCCTGTGGGCCAGCTGCATCCTCTCTGGTGACAGAGGATGAGGTTGAGGGAGTGACAGGCAAAAGGGACTCAGAGGAGGAGAACAGCCTCTGAGTTTCCTGAGTGGATGACCCAGGGGTTTCCAGCTGCCGCTCCTCCTCCCTTTGGGTGAGCGAGGGCCCTGGCCTGACTCCTTGAGGGGAAGGAGCACCTGAAGGGATGTTGAGGTGCCCGCTTCCCTCTCGAGTTGCCACTGCAGGAACTCACCCAAGGCTCCTGCGATGGAGTGCAGGTCTGCACACATCTCCACATTCTGCTGGACCAGGGTCTCCATGGCATCTGCTATCCTCCCCATGGAGACCTCCATATGGGCACAGGTGGGCACCACTTCATCAGAGAGGAGGTGGACGCACTCTTCCGACTCACGTCCCACTTTGTTGAGGGCCTCCAACAGCTCTGAGTGATGTTCCCCCGCCTTCTGCTGACTCTCCACAATGAGTTGGAAAGGCTGAATCCAGAGGCTCGTCATCTGACTCGGACCTCACAGACGCCTCTTACCCAGCGGGCCCTCCGAGTGCCAGGGAGCTCGGCTGAACCTGCCTCCTCCTGCTGTGGACACGTGTCTGTGCAGCGACCACCAGATTGTGAACCCGAGCCTGCTCTAGATCGAGGTCCCACTGAGGTGTGTGTCTCTGCGCTGGTGCAGGGTGAGGGTAAGCGCTGTGATGGGTCTTCCAGGCTGCTTATTTCCAGCTCTTCAATGGAGGAGGTGTCCTATTGGCTGGAGGGGAGGACCTGGATGGAGCTGAGGGACTGGCTGGCTGAGGGTGTCAGTCACTTGGCAGAGCTCCCTGTGAACCAAAGTAGAGATAATGAGTGCATGACAACAGAGTCAAAAGCAGGAGAGAGACACTCGCAGTTGCATTGAGAGAGGGCTGGTGGAGTGCAGGATCCTCACGAGGGTGTTCACCGCTGACCTCACTGGCACTGCAGGCACAGTGCACATCCTCACCAGTCAGCGCAATGGCCACTCCTCACCATAAGAACATAAGAAATAGGAGCAGGAGTAGGCCATTCGGCCCCTCAAGCCTGACCCATCATTCAATAAGATCCTGCTGATCTGCCCCAGGCCTCAACTCTTCCTTCATGCCAGCTCCTCATAGCCCTCAACTCCCCGATATTTCAAAAATCTATCTACCTCCTCTTTAAATACTTTCAGTGATCTCACCTCCACAACTCACTGGGGTAGAGAATTCCAGACATTCACTACCCTCTGAGAGAAGAAATTCCCTCATACCTCAGTTTTAAATGAGTGTCCCCTAATTCTGTAACTATGTCCCCTAGTTTGAGATTCCCCCACTAGTGGAAACATCTTCTCAACATCTACCCTGTCAAGCCCCCTCAGAACCTTGTATGTTTCAATAAGATCGCCCCTCATTCTTCTAAACTCTAATGAATAAAGGCCTAACCTGTTTAGCTGTTCTTGAAAAGTCAACCCCTTCATCCCTGGAATCAGCCCAGTGAATCTCTTTTGAACTGCCTTCGTTGCCACTATAGCCTTTCTGAAATATGGGAACCAAAACTGTACACAGTACTCCTGGTGCAGCCTCACCAACATCCTGTACAGTTGTAACAAGACTTCCTAGTTTTAAACTCCAACCCCCTAGCAATACAGGCCAAAATTCCATTTCCCTTCTAAATTACTTGCTGTACCTCCATGCTAACCTTTTGTGTTTCATGCACAAGAACACCCAGATCCCTCAGTGCTGCACTTCTTTGGAGTCTCTCTCCATTTAAATAATAGTCTACCTTTTGATTCTTCCTATCAAAGTGCATGACCTCACACTTTCCTACATTAAACTCCATCTGCCAAGTGTTTGCCCGTTCACTCAACCCATCTATCCCCTTGCAGATTCCTTATGTCCCCATCACAACATGTCCTCCTGTCTATTCTTGTATCATCAGAAAATCTGGATACATTACACTCTGCCCCCTGCTCCAAGTCATTAATATAGATAGTTAATAATTGAGGCCCTAGGACTGTTCCTTGTGGCACTCCACTAGTTACATCTTTCCAACCTGAAAAAGACCCATTAATCCCGACTCTCTTCCTTCTGTGTGGTAACCAATCCTCAATCCATGCTAAAGCATTACCCCAAATACTATCTTGTGCAATAACCTTTTATGTGGCACCTTATCGAATGCCTTCTAGAAATCCAAATACACTACGACCAGAATTTGAAGTTGGGTGTGCGGGCAATTGCCAACACGTCCAAGTGTAATATGACACGTGATGACCTCAGGCATGCGTCCCGACATCACCACGCACCCTTGCTATACTTCTCTAGGTGGGCGCGTGATGAAGGTGGACACCTGCCCGCCAATAGTTAACAGACCAGGTAAGGCCCTTGAGACACCTATTGTCTCGGAGTTTATGCAGCCCATGCGATTTTCAGAGTGTCCCCTAGGCATAACGGGCAGGTGGGTGGACCACATTTTCAAAACCTCATCCACAGGTGGGATAAGAGGGGTGAGTGGGCTTGCTAATGTGTGTTGTTTGTACTTTAGCTTATAAGTTGCTGTTGCTTGTGTGAACAGGACAACTTCATTTCGCTTCAGAGTTACTTTGACAGAAATAACAGGCTTCAGTTCAGGACTCCAGAGGATTCATAACACTTGGGTCCTTCCAAGTATCAGACACCCTTCCCTTACCCTAGTAATGGGGATTGTGGTATCTGCTAGAAGAACCTCCTCTGAGGAAGAGAGGGGCAGGAGGGAGAGGAGACCGGGTGTCCCAATGCAGCTTCCAAGGCAGCGACCTATGGGAGGCCAGGTGCAGGCACAAGGGGCGCAGGGCCAACAGGTTGTCCAAGGTAGAAGGGGCCACAGAAGATGCCACTACCCTTCTGCCAGGGTTTACAGGTGGTGAAGCAGCTACCTCAATACGTCTGAGGGGCAGTGCTGAAGGAGGCTCCGTCTGTCAAGGGAGACAGTGACCTCCATCTGTCAGAGGATTGGACCTGAGATCAGCTCTGACTGTGTGGGTGGACACCCCATGCCAGCAGCTCTGAAGATCACAGCTGCCCTCAACTTCTCTGCCTCCGGCTCTTTCCAGGGGTCGGTGGGTGATCTTTGTGGAGTCTCCCAATCAGCTGTTCACACTTGTGTCAAGCAGGTTACAGACGCTCTGTTCAGACGGGTATTGACTTTTATTCACTACCACACGGACGAGGCCAGCCAGACACAGTGAGCCAGAGGCTTCGCGGCCATTGCTGGCTTCCCCCGTGTCCAGGGTGCTATAGACTGTACACATGTGGCCATCAAGGCGCCAGCAGGTGAGCCCGGTGCCTTCGTCAACAGGAAGGGCTTCCACTCCATGAACGTGCAGATAGTGTGTGACCACAGGATGCTGATTCTACAAGTCTGTGCAAGGTACCCAGGCAGCTCCCATGACACCCACATCCTCAGACACTCCCAGGTGCTGGGGCTCTTCAGTGCTCCAGCCCGGCTGGATGGATGGCTGCTGGGTGACAAGGGCTACCCCCTCAGAAGGTGGCTCATGACGCCTCTCCACCTTCCAAGAACAGAAGCTGAGCAGCGGTACAATAGGAGCCAGGTCACCACAAGGGAGGTAGTAGAGAGAACCTGGACCATTCAGATGGTGCACTCCAATATCCCCCAGATTGTGTGTCATTGATAGTGGTTGCAGACTGCACTCTCCATATTCTGGTGCTGGAAAGGGGAGACACAGTGGAGGAAGAAGATGTTGATGAAGCTGCTCTGGCAGCAGACAATGAGTCCAGGAGTGAGTCCGAGGACGAGCACGGTCAGGAGAAAGCTGAGGGGATAGACGCTGACCTGGGCAATCTCCAGGGGGGCAGGGACACCCAAGACACTTTGATCCAACACTCCTTCAGCTAGCCTGAAATAAGAACCACCGCCACGTGCCAGGGCTGCAGGCTCCATACTCGATACCCAACAAGAACATTTGCTGGGTGAACAACATCCACCATGTGCAATTTCAATAAAACTCAATGACAAACAAGTCACTGATAACATCCTGGGTCACCCTGCTCCTGTAATACCAATGAAGAACCCAGAGGCTTGCTGAACAGAAACACATTTAATGATGTGGTGCCTGGCATACATGAAACAAATTAAATTGATAGGTGTTATCCAGCACACCAATAAACATTTTAACATAAAAATGGAGGAAAAAAGTGGGAGATGGCGTAGTGGTATTGTCGCTGGGCTAGTATTCCAGAGACCCAGGGTAACGCTCTGGGGACCCGGGTTCCAATCCTACCACAGCAAATGGTGGAATTTGAATTGAATAAAATGTGGAATTAAAAGTCTAATGATGACCACGAAACCATTGTCGATTGTTATAAACGTCACTAATGCCCTTTAGGGAAGGAAATCTGCTGTCCTTAGCTGGTCTGGCCTACATGTGACTCCAGACCCACAGCAATGTGGTTTACTCTTAAACACCTTCTGAACAAGGGCAATTAGGGGGGTGGGTAATAAATGCTGGCCCAGCCAGCGACACCCACATCCTTTAAACAAAACTCGCCACAGGCTCTTCGGATGCCACGTTCACTGTCACTGGCAGAGGGGCGGAGGAGCTGCTGCCACTGTCCAGAGCATCCTGAGAGGACCCCGCAGAGATGCCAGGCAGCTCGTGTGCCAACATGAGGTCACTTTGGACCTCCCTGCCCACTATTGCTGGACGGGCACCGAGCTGGGATACTGGGTGCCTCATCCATCCTCCATACTGACAGTGACCACCTGAGGTCATTGCCGGTGTGAGGTTTTGCAGGTCCGAGCACATCCCCAGGAACATCTGATTCAGTTCCTGGAGGAGCCTCTTCATGAGGGTTGGCATTCCCTCCATAAAGGCAGGGCGCTCAGCCATGGGGGTCATTGCATTGTTCATGCTCTGCAATGATTCCTCCATCACGGAAACCATGGCACGTGTTCCCTCATATATCTCTGCCAGATCCTCCTGCTCACCCTTCTGGACATCCAGCAGCTGCTGCCTCAGTGACAACTCCAGAGGCTCATCATCAGCCACCAACTGAGCATGTTCCTGGTCCCCAGCAACCCTCCGACTGCCAGGGCCCTGGGCACTCTCTGCCTCCACCTGCACCTCAAGCGAGTGTGAAATGCCCTCACCAATGTGCACCGAGATACTAGCCTCCGATCTAATGCCCACTGAGGTGCTGGCATCTGCGCTGGTGCCTGTTTGGCTGAGAGGGTGTGGCGCTGGTGCGTTTCGATGATTGCTGTCCTCTGGGGTCAGTGGTGGCCCTTCAGGTTCCTCACCCCGATGGGCTGCTGGTGATCCTGAAAGGAAGAACAAGGACATGTCATTATTGAAGTCATTACACTGCTACTGTGTGTGCCTGGCACCCAGATCAGGGATCCCTCGACTTTCCATTATCACTGGGGATTCCATGTTAGAGACTCACGTCAATATAGAGACTGCACTGGGATAGTTGCTATGACAGACATTCTGACCTCAGTGCACTGCACTCTTACCTCCCTGTGGCACCCTAACCTCACTGCGGCCAGTTGACATCCAGCTCCAGAGCCTCCTGCTCATATTGAGTGAGGATGAGTAGTTGAGGTGGTCCTCTGCCAGTCCACAACCTTTCTGCATTATTATGGGATGCCTTTTCCTGACAGGAGAGAGGAGCATTGATTAGTCCTCTCTCTACCTGCAGCACCATTACAGCCTGGCCAACCCCACCTGAGGGGAGTACCTCACAGTACTCAGCCCATTTATGACCCTGGAGCCACAAGACACTCTTTCCAAGCAGCCAGACCTCACCCCCTTGCCTTCACCAGCCAGGCCTCACCCCCTTGCCTTCACCAGCCAGGCCTCACCCCCTTGCCTTCACCAGCCAGGCCTCACCCCCTTGCCTTCACCAGCCAGGCCTCACCCCCTTGGCCAGATGCTGTCTTTTTGACATTTGCCACTCACACTGTAAGAACTCTGAGGTCCAAGTAGTGGGGGAGGGTGGGTGGGAAACTCCTAACTGCTGTGCTAAGTGACCCACACCAACTCAGTACTCACCCCTCCCGATCGCAGGAGATCATTCAGTCGCTCACCACATCCTGGGAGCTCACCCTGGATGCCACCTCCTCCCAGGCATGTTTTGTGAGGTTGGGGGGCCTCCTCCTCCAGTCCCTGGGGACAAGAATCTTTCTCCGTGCTGCCACCTCCCCCAGGAAGGCAGCGAGACACTCACCAAACACAGGGCGACTGCCCCACGACCTGCCCTCCCTCCTGCCGTGTTCCCCTATAACCAGCTCCATGATGAGATGTGTCTGCTTCGCACGGCGGCCTGGTGGACAGTGAGTTCCCACCCCCACCTGCCCCTTCGCTCTGTTAATGCTGTCGCGTCTTACACCGGGTAAGACCGCCGTTCCGAGCCAGTCACGAGTGTCGCTCGGCTTCCTGACTGCCCCTACCCACTCCCACCGAGCACACATGCCAAACATAAAATTCTAGCCGACATCGACCGGTTCCCCTTTATCAACTCTGCTTGTTCTATCCTCAAAGAACTCTAGCAAATTTGTCAAACATGATTTCCCTCTCACAAAACCATGTTGACTCTGTTTGACTGCGTTGAGGTTTTCTAAATGTCCTGTTATTTCTTCCTTATTGATGGACCCTAGCCTTTCCCGATGACAGATGTTAGGCTGACTGGCCTATAGCTTCCTGCTTCTTGAACAGGGCATCACATTAGCAGTTTTCCAATCCGCTGGGACCTCCTGGAATCCAGTGAGTTCTGGAATATTTCGACCAATGGCTCCACTATCTCTGCAGCTGCTTCCTTTAAAACCCTTGGATGCATGTCATCAGGTCCTGACAACTTGTCTGAGACCTCTCTCTGCTGATGTGAGCCAGCTTCTCCTGCATGGAAACAGATGGAGAGAGTGTGAACAGGACACATGGCACTGTGTGGGATGTTTGTGTGGTGAGCGGAGCCATGGACAGGGTGAGGACATGAGCTCCAGAGGGTATGAGGCTGATGGAGATGTGAGGGTGTGTGTGAGAGGTAGTGGTGTTGTCCCTTGAGGTGTGAGATCCCTGTGGATGTATGATGGGTTTGTGAGTGTGTGAGGAGAGGGATGAGAAGAGTGACTTACCCTGGCAGAACGGATGAGACCATTCACCCTCTTGCAGCACTGGGTGGCTGTCCTCTTTTGCAGGGTGTTGGCACTGAGCACCACTGCCACTGCCTCTCATGCTGCATTGCTGACCATGCTTGCTGGTCTTCACCAAGACTGGGGATAGAGGACATCGCAGAGGGCCTCCACTGTGTCCAGTAGGCACTCGAGGGAGGTGCTGCTAAATCTGGGGGCAGCACGTTCCCTTCCTTTAGCAGCCATTAGTTCCCAGCAGCTTCCTAATCCTTGAAGAGTGCTAGCTCTGTGCAGAGGTGCCTGGTTTACTGAAGGCCTGAGGTGACAGCAGGGTGGGTGAATCAGAGGCAGCCCTGCCAGTCACCCGGTGTGTTTCCCGGGGGTGATACAGTGTGAAAACCCACCATTGCAGCCGGCGAATAAAACCTCCTTTTTCCCACCCACCATCGCACTTAATACAAATCTGGGAGATCCTGCCCTAGACTAGCGAGACTTGTCTAAATGTTAGAGCTGGACATTTCAGGAGTGAAATTAGGAAATGCTTCTAAACACAATGGTCCAGATCCTCCAATCAGGATATGAAATCTTATTCACACCCCTGAGTAGACAAAAAAAAGCACACACTTAGTTTCCTGTCATTTTGCAGGGCAGCCTCCCAATGGAGGATCTTTCCAAATGGACTCAGCACAGGAAACCTCACAGTGAGCAGCGGGGGTATCCACACAGGAGCCACGTCCCTTTTTACAGCATCAGCTGGCATCTTCTGGTAAATAAAGAGTCTAAATGTCCCAAAGCTTCTTTGAAAAGCTACGGAGAGAAGGTAACTGTGGAATTGAGTAGGGTGGGGGAAGTGGTAGTGTGGGTAATGGGTTGGGATGGGCAAAGGGGTAGGGTGGGTAAGGCGTAAGATGGGTAAGGGTGTTGTGGTAGGCAAGTGGGTAAGGGCTGGGTGGGTAAGGTGGTGGGTAGGAGGTAGGTTGGGTCAGGAGATAGGGTGGGTGAGGTAAGTGGGTGAAGGGGTATTATGGGTAAGGGGGTAGGGGGATATGGGTCTAACATGCAGGGACATTCAGGGACAACATTCAGGCTTCAGCTGATAAGTAACAAGTAACATTTGTGCCACACAAGTGCCAGGCAATGGCTGTCATCAATGAAAGAATTCAACCTCCTCCCCATGACATTCAGCAACATTGAATCCCCCACTCTCAACAGCCTGGGCGTTACCATTGTCCGGAAACTGAACTGGACCAGCCATATAAATACTGTGGCTACAAGAGCAGGTCAGGGACTAGGAATCCTGTGACGAGTAACTTACCTGACTCCCCAAAGCCTGTCCACCATCTACAAAGTACAAGTCAGGAGTGACCATAACTCAGTTAGATTTAGGATAGTTATGGAAAAGGATAAGGTTGGACCGGGAATAAAAGTTCTAAACTGGGGAAAGGCTAATTTTACTAAGGTGAGATGCGATTTGGCCCAAGTGGACTGGGAGCAGCAACTTGCAGATAAAACTGCGTCAGAGCAGTAGGAGGTATTCAAGGGGGAAATAGCGAGAGTACAGAGCAAATATGTTCCCGTAAAGACAAAGCCGGGAGGACCAAGTCTGGAGAACACTGGATGTCAAGGGACATAAAGGTTAGGATTAAGAAAAAAGAGAAGCTTATGACAGATGCCGAGGACTCAATACAGCAGAGTCCCTAGAGGAGTATAAAAAGCTTAGGGGGGAACTTAAAAAGAAAATTAGGAAAGCTAAGAGAGTGCATGAGAAAGCATTGGTGGGTGGAATAAAGGAAAACCCAAAGGGACTTTTAAATATATAAAGAGCAAGAGAATAACTAGGGAAAGAGTAGGGCCAATTAGGGACCATAGAGATAATATGTGTGTGGACCCAGAAGATGTCCTCAATTAATACTTTGTGTCGGTCTTCACAATGGAAAAGGACAATGCAGGTAAAGACATCAGGGTGGAGGACTCTGAAATATTAGAGGAAATTAACATAGAGGGAGAGGAGGTACTAGTGTGTTTAGTGGTCTTACAAGTGGATAAATCCACAGGCCTGGATGAGATATATCCTAGGCTGTTGAGGGAGGCAAGGGAAGAGATATCAGGGGCCCTGGCAGTAATTTTCAAATCCTTTCTGGCCACAGGTGAGGTGCCAGAGGACTGGTAATGTTGTCCCATTATTAAAAAAGGGAGGAAGCAATATACCAGAAAATTACAGGCCAATCAATCTAACCTCAGTGGTGGGGAAGTTACTGGAAAGAATTCTGAGGGACAGAATATATCTGTAATTGGAGAGACACGGATTAATCAGGGATAGTCAGCATGGATTTGTTAAGGGAAGGTTGTCCAAGAGTTCTTGGACTCGAACGCAAGTTCTGTCGAAGGGTCATGAGGACTCGAAACGTCAACTCTTTTCTTCTCCGCCGATGCTGCCAGACCTGCTGAGTTTTTCCAGGTAATTCTGTTTTTGTTTTGGATTTCCAGCATCCGCAGTTTTTTTGTTTTTATCTAAGGGATTAACTATGAATGGTAAGACCCTGGAAAGTACTGAAGATCAGAGGGACCTTGGTGTGCAAACCCACAGGTCCCTAAAGGTAGCAGGGCAGGTAGATAAGTTGGTTAAGAAGGCATATGGGATACTTGCCTTTATTGCTCTCTATTCTATTTTATGATTATTTATTTTAATCAACAACCTTTTATTCCCAACAACTTCTAAATTATATACATACAATAATACATCCTCAATAACATCATCTAACCCACTTCTGTTTTTCAAAGAACATATATACAGATATCAGATAAGGACCAAGTTTGGCAAGCTGCAATATAAGTTCCCCTTGACTTATTTAAATCACAATGAAATGGTCACTCAATTGTGTGGGTTTCAGAGTAAAAATCCCAAACCATCCAATGCTCTGCTGGCCAACCTCCCATCTCCTTCCTCCATAAACGTGAGCACAATCAAATCTCTGCTGTTCATTCCGTCCCGCACTCCAAGTCCTGATCATCCATCTCCCCTGTGCATTTACAAATCCCAATATGACCTAGCCTCTCCCTCACTCTGAAAATTCCTCCTGCTCCACAATTCTCCAAGATCTCTGCATTCCTCCTAGTCCTCTTGATGCAGGCCCCACAGTGCTCATCCCAGCAATGACAACATGGTTCAGCCATGTAGTCACTAGACACTGCAGTTACTGACCTAAACCTTTCTGCCTCTTCTTCCTCCTGTAAACACTTATTAAAACTTACCTCTTTGATCATGAAATCAATCAATCTTCTGGATATCTCTTTCTTTGACTTAGTGTCAGCTTTCCTCTACACATAAGAAGCACCTTGGGATGTTTTCTATGATAGAGGCACCTCGGAGATGCAAGATGCTACTTTTATGAAATAACAGGTCCTCAGACTCAACATGAGAATGTTACAGTCAGAGGATCAGCGCTGAGGTAGTGCTGCACTGTCACAGGGTCAGTACTGAGGGAGAGCCGCACTGTCAGAGGGTCAGTACTGAGGGAGTGCCGCACTGTCAGAGGGTCAGTACTGAGGGAGTGCTGCACTGTCGGAGAGTCAGTACTGAGGGAGTGCTGCACTGTCAAAGGGTCAGTACTGAGGGAGTGCTGTACTGTCAGAGGGTCAGCACTGAGGGAGTGCTGCACTGTCAGAGGGTCAGTACTGAGGGAGTGCTGAACAATCAGAGGGTCAGTACTGAGGGAGTGCTGCGCTGTTGGAGGGTCAGTACTGAGGGAGTGCTGCACTGTCAGAGGATCAGTACTGAGGGAGTGCTGCACTGTCAGAGGGTCAGTACTGAGGGAGTGCTGCGCTGTTGGAGGGTCAGTACTGAGGGAGTGCTGCACTGTCAGAGGATCAGTACTGAGGGAGTGCTGCACTGTCAGAGGGTCAGTACTGAGGGAGTGCTGCACTGTTGGAGTGCTTACTTTCAGATGAGACAGTAAACTGATGTTCTCTGCTCTCTGAGAATGATGTCAAAGGTTCAAGAACATTAATTAAGTGCAAGGGCATGCTCCCCAGTGTCATTGGCCAATATTTATCCTTCAACAAACATCACAATCAAAAAATGTGGTCAGCTATCTCACTGGCATTTGTGGGAGCTTGCTGTGCGCAAATTGGCTGCAACATTGCAACAATCTATACACTTCAAAATTCTCCATTTTCTGTAAATTGTTTTGGGATATACTGTGATCATGAACGGCCTCACATAAATGCTCATCCTTTCATGTTTCTTGATATAACACTCCTCAAAAATGATACAAACTGCTGTGATGAGCAATGCAGCTGAAATATATGAACCATTTTGCCCATACCCCACACTTTTATCATTCTGCTTTTCCCACCATACTCTTTCAACTTTTTCTGTGATGTCTTTTTCATTCATTCAAAGTAAACCAGTGAAAACTTAGAACAGGAGTGGAGAATGGGCAAATCAGAAATGAAGAAATGAGCCAATAAATATGACCCCACTAATGAAATATAAACTTACTGATCTGGAATGATCAATTAGCAGGACACTGAATAAAAAGAGAAAGTGAACCAAACATTTTATTAAAAAAGACAAGTTCTTTCACCTACCATATCTTCTTAATAACTGAAATTTCTAATATCTAAATAACAATATTAAAATATTTAACATGTAAAAATTACATATTTACCAATAACATCATTAAATGTAACCGTATAATTCTCATTTCTGTCTTTCAGCATTCCAAAAAGGCTTTTGCACTTCCAGTCCTGCACTTCACACTTTGCCAGTGCCTACAGTTAGCTACGTGATGCTGCCCGAATGTGTGCAGAATGCTAAAGAACCCAACTAACACCAAACCAATTCACGCTGTAAATCTCACGGAGCTAAATCTTTACTTTCACTGTTGGACAGAAAACAGTGTGATTTACACGCCATTGATTTACACATATTGATTTAAGCATCATCAATTTACGCACCATCAAGTTACGTACCATCAGTTTAGACACAATTGATTTACACGCCATCAATTTACACACCATCGATTTATACCATCTGATTTATGCACCATCGATGTGCGTATCATCGAGTTATGCACCATATGATTTATGCACCACCTGATTTACACACCACCGATTTACACACTATCAATTATCACAACATCAATTTACACACCATCCATTTACTCACCATCCATTTACACACCACCAATTTATACACCATTGATTTACACACCATCATTTATCGCACTATCAACTTGCACACCATTGATTATCGTACCATTGATTTAACCACCATCGATTATCGCACCATTGATTTACACACCATCGATTATCGCACCATTGATTTACACACCATCGATTATCGCACCATTGATTTACACACCATTGATATACACATCATCCATCTACCCACCAACAATTTACACACCATTGACTTACACACCATTGATTTACACACCATCTGATTTTCACACCATCAATTAACTCACCATTGGTTTACACACCATTGATTTACACACTATTCAATTACACCATCCAATTTAAGCACTGATCTGTGCACCATAGATTAACACACCATTATTTAGGCACCATCGATTTACAAACCATCCAATTTACACACCATTGATTAACACATCATTGATTTAAGCACCTTCAATTTAAGCACCAATGATTTACGCACCATTGATTTACACACCATCTGATTTACACACTGTTGATTTACGCACCGTTTACTTCCACACCATTGATTAATGCATCATTGATTTACACACCTTCAATTTATGCACCGTCGATTTATGCACCACTGATTTACACACCATCAATTTACAGAGCACCCAATTCACAGTGTTTAATTTACAGAAGGTCAGATTTCCCCATCCCAAATGATGAGCAAACCCATGTTAAAGGCTGAAAATGAAGACAGGGAACCAAAAATTTAAATTTCCCAGCCAATTCCTGCTGGCCACAATTTTGACCATCATGGGAAAACTGGTAGGTCATGATCTGATGCTCATGAAAAGTGATATCAGGTTCAACCTTTTAAATGCCAATCTCAAAAATAACAATTAGATACTATGTGATAAAGTGAGTATGTTTTAGTAGAGTGATTTGTCAAAAGACTCTCTCCTTAAAAGATAAGTGACAATTAAACTGACCAGCATTGTGTAAGTGTTCAGATGCACTAGGGTACTTTCACCAATTGATAAAGGGCTCTTATGCTTTCAACAGTATTGGAATCAGATATTTATACACTGTCTGGGCCTTGTGCTTCAATTTTTACATTGATTTACAGTTTAGGTATCTGCTGATCCTTTGAAAATACTGAAAAGATGCCTGACTTCTTTGATTGAAAGTCCATCTGTTCAGACTTTGAAAATACTGAATAGATGGCCAATCATCTGTTCTGTCAAATTCAAAGGTTCTATTGTATTGAACTCTGGAAAGGTTGTTTAAATGGTTGTGCAATGGAATTTCATTATGGACACTTGGCTAATCCCCAAGCCCACTAATTGATTTAGCTCAGCAGGGTTGTTGACACAGTTCTCAAGGGCTTTGTTTGATTGATGGTGTTATGAGTAGTTAATTTTGTGAATGGCTGTTTGTTTATTTTTACATATTTATGAGCACTTTAGAGGAGTAAGTTTTTTTCAACTGGAGTTTCAATGGCTGTGTCTGAATAACTGTGTTATGAGCTCCTAAGAGGAGCAATTCTTTACAAATGGAGTTTTTTTTTTATTCATTCATGGAGTGTGGGCTTCGCTGGCTGGGCCAGCATTTATTGCCCATCCCTTATTGCCCTTGAGAAGGTGGTGGTGAGCTGCCTTCTTGAGCCGCTGCAGTCCAATTGGTGTAGGTGCACCCACAGTGCTGTTAGGGAGGGAGTTCCAGGATTTTGACCCAGTGACAGTGAAGGAAAGGTGATATATTTCCAAGTCAGGATGGTGAGTGACTTGGAGGGGAACTTCCAGGTGGTAGTGTTCCCATGTGTCTGCTGCCCTTGGTCCTTTTAGATGGTAGAGGTTGTGGGTTTGGAAGGTGCTGCCTAAGGAGCCTTGGTGAATTCCTGCAGTGCATCTTGTAGATGGTACACACACTGCTGCTACTGTGTGTCGGTGGTGGAGGAAATGAATGTTTGTGGATGTGGTGCCAATCAAGTGGCCGCTTTGTTCTGGATGGTGTCAAGCTTCTTGAGTGTTGTGGGAGCTGCATTCATCCAGGCAAATGAAGAATATTCCATCAAACCCCTGACTTTTGCCTAGTAGATGGTTGACAGTCTTTGGGGAGTCAGGGGGTGAGTTACTCACCGCATGATTCCCAGCCTCTGACCTGTTCTTGTAGCCATAGTATTTATATGGCTAGTCCAGTTCAGTTTCTGGTCAATGGTAACCCCCAGGATGTTGATAGTGGGGGATTCAGTGATGGTAATGCCATTGAACAGCAATTGCCTGATTTACACACTGCCCGATTTATGCACTTCCCAATTGACACACTGCCTGCTTTACACACTGCTCAATTTACACACTGCCCGATTTACACACTGCCCGATTTACACACTGCCTGATTTACACACTGCCTGATTAAAACACTGCTCAATTTACACACTACCCAATTAAAACACTGATCAATTTACACACTGCCTGATTTACACACTGACCGATTTACACACTGCCCGCTTTACACACCGCCCAATTTACACACTGCCTGATTTACACACTGCCTGATTTACACATTGTCCATTTTACACACTGCCCGATTTACACACTGCTCAATTTACACAATTTCTGATTTACACACTGCCCGACTTACACACTGCCCGATTTACACACTGTCCGATTTACACACTGCCTGATTTACACACTGCCTGATTAAAACACTGCTCAATTTACACACTACCCAATTAAAACACTGCTCAATTTACACACTGCCTGATTTATACACTGACCAATTTACACACTGCCCGATTTACACACCGCCCAATTTACACACTGCCTGATTTACACACTGCCTGATTTACACATTGCCCATTTTACACACTGCCCGATTTACACACTGCTCAATTTACACAATTTCTGACTTACACACTGACCAATTTACACACTGCCCGATTTACACACCGCCCGACTTACACACTGCCTGATTTACACATTGCCCATTTTACACACTGCCTGATTTACACACTGCCCGATTTACACACTGCCCGATTTACACACTGCCTGATCTACACCCTGCTCGATTTACACCCTGCCCGATTTACACACTGCCCAATTTACACACTGCTTGATTTACACACTGCCTGATTTACACACTGCCCGATTTACACACTGCCTGATTTACACACTGCCTGATTTACACGCTGCCTGATTTACAGACTGCTCATTTTACACACTGCCTGTTTTACACACTGCCTGATTTACACTCTGCCTGATTTACACATTGCCCGATTTACACACTGCCTAATTTACACACTGCCCAACTTACACACTGCCTGATTTACACACTGCCCGATTTACAAACAGCCTGATTTACACACTGCCTGATTTGCACGCTGCCTGATTTACACACTGCTCATTTTACACACTGCCTGTTTTACGCACTGCCTGATTTACACTCTGCCTGATTTACACATTGCCCGATTTACACACTACCTAATTTACACACTGCCCGATTTGCACACTGCCCGATTTACACTCTGCCTGATTTACACACTATCTGATTTACACACTGCCAGATTTACACGCTGCCCAATTTATGCACTGCTCATTTTACATACTGCCTGTTTTATACACTGCCTGCTTTACACTCTGCCTGATTTACACACTGCCCAATTTACACACTGCTCATTTTACACACTGCCTGTTTTACACACTGCCTGATTAAAACACTGCTCAATTTACACACTACCCAATTAAAACACTGCTCAATTTACACACTGCCCGATTTACACACTGCTCAATTTACACAATTTCTGATTTACACACTGCCCGATTTACACACTGCCTGATTTACACACTGTCCGATTTACACACTGCCTGATTTACACACTGCCTGATTAAAACACTGCTCAATTTACACACTACCCAATTAAAACACTGTTCAATTTAAACACTGCCTGATTTATACACTGACCAATTTACACACTGCCCGATTTACACACCGCCCAATTTACACACTGCCTGATTTACACACTGCCTGATTTACACACTGTCCGATTTACACACTGCCTGATTTACACACTGCCTGATTAAAACACTGCTCAATTTACACACTACCCAATTAAAACACTGTTCAATTTAAACACTGCCTGATTTATACACTGACCAATTTACACACTGCCCGATTTACACACCGCCCATTTTACACACTGCCCGATTTACACACTGCTGAATTTACACAATTTCTGATTTACACACTGACCAATTTACACACTGCCCGATTTACACACCGCCCGACTTACACACTGCCTGATTTACACATTGCCCATTTTACACACTGCCTGATTTACACACTGCCCGATTTACACACCTCCCGATTTACACACTGCCCATTTTACACACTGCCTGATCTACACCCTGCTCGATTTACACCCTGCCCGATTTACACACTGCCCAATTTACACACTGCTTGATTTACACACTGCCCGATTTACACACTGCCTGATTTACACACTGCCTGATTTACACACTGCCTGATTAAAACACTGCTCAATTTACACACTGCCTGATTAACACACTGTCTGATTTACACACTGCCTGATTAACACACTGTCTGATTTACATAGTGCCTGATTAACACACTGTCTGGTTTACATAGTGCCTTATTTACACACTGCCTGATTAATACACTGACTGACTTACATAGTGCCTGATTTACACACTGCTTGATTAAAACACTGTCTGATTTACATAGTGCCTGATTTACACACTGCCTGATAACACACTGCCTGATTAAAACACTGCCTGATTTACATAGTGCCTGATTAACACACTGCCTGATTAACACACTGTCTGATTTACATAGTGCCTGATTTAAACACTGCCTGATTTACACACTGCCTGATTAACACACTGCCTGATTTACACACTGCCTGATTAACACACTGTCTGATTTACACACTGCCTGATTAACACACTGTCTGATTTACATAGTGCCCGATTAACACACTGTCTGATTTACATAGTGCCTGTATTAACACACTGCCTGATTTACATAGTGCCAGATTAACACACTGTCTGATTTACTCAGTGCCTGATTAAAACATTGTCTCATTTACATAGTGCCTGATTAACACGCTGTCTGATTTACATAGTGCCTGATTAACACACTGCCTGATTTACATAGTGCCAGATTAGCACACTGCCTGATTAAAACACTGTCTAATTTCCATAGTGCCTGATTAACAAACAGTCTGATTTACATAGTGCCTGATTAACACAGTGCCTGATTAACACAGTGTCTGATTTACATAGTGCCTGATTAACACACTGTCTGATTTGCATAGTGCCTGATTTACATAGTGCCTGATTAACACACTGCCTGATTTACATAGTGCCTGATTAACACACTGTCTGATTTACATAGAGCCTGAATTGCATAGTGCCTGATTTACACACTGCCTGATTAACACACTGCCTGATTAACACACTGTCTGATTTAGAGAGTGCCTGATTTACACACTGCCTGATTAACACACTGTCTGATTTACACAGTGCCTGATTTACACACTTCCTGATTAACACACTGTCTGATTTACACACTGCCTGATTTACACACTGCCTGATTAACATAGTGACTGATTAACACACTGTCTGATTTACATAGTGCCTGATTCACACACTGCCTGATTAACACACTGTCTGATTTACATCGTGCATGATTTACACACTCCCTGATTTACATAGTGCCTGATTAACACACTGTCTGGTTTACATAGTGCCTTATTTACACACTGCCTGATTAACACACTGACTGACTTACATAGTGCCTGATTTACACACTGCTTGATTAAAACACTGTCTGATTTACATAGTGCCTGATTTACACACTGCCTGATTAAAACACTGCCTGATTTACATAGTGCCTGATTAACACACTGCCTGATTTACATACTGCCTGATTAACACACTGTCTGATTTACATAGTGCCTAATTTACACACTGCCTGATTAACACACTGTCTGATTTACATAGTGCCTGATTTACACACTGCCTGATGTACACACTGCCTGTTTAACACACTGTCTGATTTACACACTGCCTGATTAACGCACTGTCTGATTTGCATAGTGCCTGATTTACACACTGTCTGATTTACATAGTGGCTGATTAACACACTGCCTGATCTACATAGTGCCTGATTAACCCACTGTCTGATATACATAGTGCCTGATTAAAACAATGTCTCATTTACATAGTGCCTGATTAACACACTGTCTGATTTACATAGTGCCTGATTAACACACTGCCTGATTTACATTGTGCCTGATTAACACACTGTCTGATTTACATAGTGCCTGATTAACACACTGCCTGATTAACACACTGTCTGTTTTACATAGTGCCTGATTAAAAGATTGTCTGATTTACATAGTGCCTGAATTACTAAGTGCCTGATTAACACACTGCCTGATTTACATAGTGCCTGATTTACACACTGCCTGATTAACAAACTGCCTGATTAATACACTGCCTGATTAGAACACTGTCTGATTTACATTGTGCCTGATTTACATAGTGCCTGATTAAAACACTGACTGATTTACATAGTGCATGATTTACATAGTGCCTGATTAACACACAGTCTGAATTACATAGTGCCTGATTTACATAGTGCCTGATTAACACACTGACTGATTTACATAGTGCCTGATTTACATAGTGCCTGATTTACACACTGCCTGATTAACACACTGCCTGATTTACACACTGCCTCATTAACACACTGCCTGATTTACATAGTGCCTGATTAACACACCGCCTGATTAACAAACTGCCTGATTAACACACTGTCTGATATACATAGTGCCTGAATTATACACTGCCTTATTAGCACACTGTCTGATTTACATAGTGCCTGATTTACACAGAGCCTCTTTAACACACTGCCTGATTTACACACTGCCTGTTTAACACAGTGTCTGATTTACACACTGCTTGATTTACACACTGCCTGATTAACACACTGCCTGATTAACGTAGTGCCTGATTAACACACTGTCTGATTTACATACTGCCTGATTAACACACTGTCTGATTTACATAGTGCATGATTTACATACTGCCTGATTAACATAGTGCCTGATTTACACACTGCTTGATTAACAAATTGTCTGATTTACTTAGTGCCTGATTTACACACTGCCTGATTAACGTAGTGCCTGATTTACACACAGCCTGTTTAACACACTGCCTGATTTACACACTGCCTGATTAACACAGTGTCTGATTTACACACTGCTTGATTTACACACTGCCTGATTAACACACGGTCTGATTTACATAGTGCCTGATTTACACACTGCCTGATTAACGTAGTGCCTGATTAACACACTGTCTGATTTACATACTGCCTGATTAACACACTGTCTGATTTACATAGTGCATGATTTACACACTGCCTGATTAACATAGTGCCTGATTTACACACTGCCTGATTAACACACTGGCTGATTAAAACACTGTCTGATTTACATAGTTCCTGATTAACACACTGCCTGATTAACACACTGTCTGATTTACATAGTGCCTGATTTACACACTGTCTGATTTGCATAGTGCCTGATTTACATTGTGCCTGATTAACACACTGCCTGATTTACATAGTGCCTGATTAACACACTGTCTGATTTACATAGTGCCTGAATTGCATAGTGCCTGATTTACACACTGCCTGATTAAAACAATGTCTGATTTACACCGTGCCTGATTTACACACTGCCTTTTTAACACACTGTCTGATTTACACACTGCCTGATTCACACACTGCCTGATTAACACACTGTCTGGTTTACATCGTGCCTGATTTACAAACTGCCTGATTAACACAGTTTACTGATTAACAAACTGTCTGATTTACATAGTGCCTGATTCACACACTGCCTGATTAACACACTCTCTGATTTACATCGTGCATGATTTACACACTGCCTGATTTAAATAGTGCCTGATTAACACACTGTCTGATTTACATAGTGCCTTATTTACACACTGCCTTATTAACACACTCACTGACTTACATAGTGCCTGAATTACACACTGCTTGATTAACTAACTGTCTGATTTACATAGTGCCTGGTTTACACACTGCCTGATTAACACACTGACTGATTAAAACACTGCCTGATTTACATAGTGCCTGATTAACACACTGCCAGATTAACACACTGTCTGATTTACATAGTTCCTGATTAACACACTGCCTGATTTACATACTGCCTGATTAACACACTGTCTGATTTACACACTGCCTGATTTACACACTGCCTGATGTACACACTGCCTGATTAACACACTGCCTGATTTACACACTGCCTGATTAACACACTGTCTGATTTACATAGTGCCTGATTAACACACTGTCTGATTTACATAGTGCCTGATTAACACACTGTCTGATTTACATGGTGCATGATTAACAAACTGCCTGATTTACATAGAACCTGATTAAACCACTGTCTCATTTACATAGTGCCTGATTAAAAAAATGTCTCATTTACATAGTGCCTGATTAACACACTGCCTGATTTAAATAGTGCCTGATTTACACACTGCCTGATTAACATACTGCCTGAATTACACACTGCCAGATTAACACACTGCCTGATTTACATAGTGCCTGATTAACCCACTGCCTGAATAACACACTGCCTGATTAACACACTTTCTGATTTACATAGTGCCTGATTAACACCCTGCCTGATTAACACACTGTCTGATTTACATAGTGCCTGATTAACACACTGCCTGATTAACAAACTGTCTGATTTACATAGTGCCTGATTTACACAATGCCTGATTAACATAGTGCCTGATTAATACACTTTCTGATTTACATAATGCCTGACTTACACAGTGCCTGATTAACACACTGTCTGATTTACATATTGCCTAATTTACACACTGCCTGATTAACTCACTGTCTGATTTACATATGCCTGATTTACACACTGCCTGATTAATATAGTGCCTGATTCCCACACTGCCTGATTAACACACTGTCTGATATACATAGTGCATGATTTAAACTCTACCTGATCAACATTGTGCCTGAGTAACACACTGTCTGATTTACATAGTGCCTTATTTACACACTGACTTATTAACTCACTGTCTGATTTACATAGTGCCTGATTTACACACTGCTTGATTAACACACTGTCTGATTTACATAGTGCCTGATTTACACACTGCCTGATTAACACACTACCTGATTAACACACTGCCTGATTTACATAGTGCCAGATTAACACACTTCCTGATTAACACACTGTCTGATTTACATAGTTCCTGATTAACACACTGCCTGTTTTACACACTGCCTGATTAACACACTGTCTGATTTACATAGTGCCTGATTTACACACTGCCTGATTAACACACTGTCTGATTTACATATTGCCTGATTTACACACTGCCTGATTTAAACACTGCCTGATTAACACACTGCCTGATTTACATAGTGCCTGATTAACCCACTGTCTGATATACATAGTGCCTCATTAAAACAATGTCTCATTTACATAGTGCCTGATTAACACACTGTCTGATTTACATAGTGCCTGATTAACACACTGCCTGATTTACATAGTGCCTGATTAACACACTGTCTGATTTACATCGTGCCTGATTAACACACTGTCTGATTTACATAGTGCCTGATTAACACACTGCCTGATTAACACACTGTCTGATTTACATAGTGCCTGATTTACACACTGCCTGATTAACAAACTGCCTGATTAACACACTGCCTGATTAGCACACTGTCTGATTTACATAGTGCCTGATTTACATGGTGCCTGGTTAACACACTGACTGATTTACATAGTGCATGATTTACATAGTGCCTGATTAACACTCAGTCTGAATTACATAGTGCCTGATTTACATAGTGCCTGATTAACACACTGTCTGATTTACATAGTGCCTGATTTACATAGTGCCTGATTTACACACTGCCTGATTAACACGCTGCCTGATTTACACACTGCCTGATTAACACACTGCCTGATTTACATAGTGCCTGATTAACACACCGCCTGATTAACAAACTGCCTGATTAACACAGTGTCTGATATACATAGTGCCTAATTAACACACTGCCTGATTTACACACTGCCTGATTAACACACTGTCTGATTTACATAGTGCCTGATTTACACACTGCCTGATTAACACACCGTCTGATTTACATAGTGCATGATTTACACACTGCCTGATTAACATAGTGCCTGATTTACACACTGCTTGATTACCAAACTGTCTGATTTACATAGTGCCTGATTTACACACTGCCTGATTAACACACTGGCTGATTAAAACACTGTCTGATATACATAGTTCCTGATTAACACACTGTCTGATTTGCATAGTGCCTGATTTACATAGAGCCTGATTAACACACTGCCTGATTTACATAGTGCCTGATTAAAACACTGTCTGATTTACATAGTGTCTGAATTGCATAGTGCCTGATTTACACACTGACTAATTAACACACTGCCTGTTTAACACACTGTCTGATTTACAGACTGCCTGATTTACAAACTGCCTGATTAAAACAATGTCTGATTTACACCGTGCCTGATTTACACACTGCCTTTTTAACACACTGTCTGATTTACACACTGCCTGATTTACACACTGCCTGATAAACACACTGTCTGGTTTACATCGTGCCTGATTCACACACTGCCTGATTAACACACTCTCTGAATTACATCGTGCATGATTTACACACTACCTGATTTACATAGTGCCTGATTTACACACTGCTTGATTAACAAACTGTCTGATTTACATAGTGCCTGATTTACACCTTGCCTGATTAACACACTGCCTGATTAAAACACTGCCTGATTTCCATAGTGCCTGATTAACACACTGCCTGATTAACACACTGTCTGATTTACATAGTGCCTGATTTACACACTGCTTGATTAACAAACTGTCTGATTTACATAGTGCCTGATTTACACCTTGCCTGATTAACACACTGCCTGATTAAAACACTGCCTGATTTCCATAGTGCCTGATTAACACACTGCCTGATTAACACACTGTCTGATTTACATATTTCCTGATTAACACACTGCCTGATTTACACACTGCCGGATTAACTCACTGTCTGATTTACGTAGTGCCTGATTTACACACTGCCTGATTAACACACTGTCTGATTACATAGTGCCCGATTTACGCACTGCCTGATTTACTCACTGCCTGATTAACACACTGTCTGATTTACATAGTGCCTGATTAACACACTGTCTGATTTACATAGCGCCTGATTAACACACTGTCTGATTTACATGGTGCATGATTAACAAACTGCCTGATTTACATAGAACCTGATTAAACCACTGTCTCATTTACATAGTGCCTGATTAAAAAAATGTCTCATTTACATAGTGCCTGATTAACACAATGTCTGATTTACATAGTGCCTGATTAACACACTGCCTGATTTAAATAGTGCCTGATTTACACACTGCCTGATTAACACACTGCCTGAATTACACACTGCCAGATTAACACACTGCCTGATTTACATAGTGCCTGATTAACCCACTGCCTGAATAACACACTGCCTGATTAACACACCTTCTGATTTACATAGTGCCTGATTAACACCCTGCCTGATTAACACACTGTCTGATTTACATAGTGCCTGATTAACACACTGTCTGATTTACATAGTGCCTGATTTACATAGTGCCTGATTTACACACTGCCTGATTAACACGCTGCCTGATTTACACACTGCCTGATTAACACACTGCCTGATTTACATAGTGCCTGATTAACACACCGCCTGATTAACAAACTGCCTGATTAACACAGTGTCTGATATACATAGTGCCTAATTAACACACTGCCTGATTTACACACTGCCTGATTAACACACTGTCTGATTTACATAGTGCCTGATTTACACACTGCCTGATTAACACACCGTCTGATTTACATAGTGCATGATTTACACACTGCCTGATTAACATAGTGCCTGATTTACACACT
The DNA here is from genome assembly GCF_017639515.1 of Carcharodon carcharias. NCBI lineage: Eukaryota > Metazoa > Chordata > Chondrichthyes > Lamniformes > Lamnidae > Carcharodon > Carcharodon carcharias. The sequence goes on along the minus strand of NC_054477.1, from coordinate 168,776,265 downwards.
GCTTGATTACCAAACTGTCTGATTTACATAGTGCCTGATTTACACACTGCCTGATTAACACACTGGCTGATTAAAACACTGTCTGATATACATAGTTCCTGATTAACACACTGTCTGATTTGCATAGTGCCTGATTTACATAGAGCCTGATTAACACACTGCCTGATTTACATAGTGCCTGATTAAAACACTGTCTGATTTACATAGTGTCTGAATTGCATAGTGCCTGATTTACACACTGACTAATTAACACACTGCCTGTTTAACACACTGTCTGATTTACAGACTGCCTGATTTACAAACTGCCTGATTAAAACAATGTCTGATTTACACCGTGCCTGATTTACACACTGCCTTTTTAACACACTGTCTGATTTACACACTGCCTGATTTACACACTGCCTGATAAACACACTGTCTGGTTTACATCGTGCCTGATTCACACACTGCCTGATTAACACACTCTCTGAATTACATCGTGCATGATTTACACACTACCTGATTTACATAGTGCCTGATTTACACACTGCTTGATTAACAAACTGTCTGATTTACATAGTGCCTGATTTACACCTTGCCTGATTAACACACTGCCTGATTAAAACACTGCCTGATTTCCATAGTGCCTGATTAACACACTGCCTGATTAACACACTGTCTGATTTACATAGTGCCTGATTTACACACTGCTTGATTAACAAACTGTCTGATTTACATAGTGCCTGATTTACACCTTGCCTGATTAACACACTGCCTGATTAAAACACTGCCTGATTTCCATAGTGCCTGATTAACACACTGCCTGATTAACACACTGTCTGATTTACATATTTCCTGATTAACACACTGCCTGATTTACACACTGCCGGATTAACTCACTGTCTGATTTACGTAGTGCCTGATTTACACACTGCCTGATTAACACACTGTCTGATTACATAGTGCCCGATTTACGCACTGCCTGATTTACTCACTGCCTGATTAACACACTGTCTGATTTACATAGTGCCTGATTAACACACTGTCTGATTTACATAGCGCCTGATTAACACACTGTCTGATTTACATGGTGCATGATTAACAAACTGCCTGATTTACATAGAACCTGATTAAACCACTGTCTCATTTACATAGTGCCTGATTAAAAAAATGTCTCATTTACATAGTGCCTGATTAACACAATGTCTGATTTACATAGTGCCTGATTAACACACTGCCTGATTTAAATAGTGCCTGATTTACACACTGCCTGATTAACACACTGCCTGAATTACACACTGCCAGATTAACACACTGCCTGATTTACATAGTGCCTGATTAACCCACTGCCTGAATAACACACTGCCTGATTAACACACCTTCTGATTTACATAGTGCCTGATTAACACCCTGCCTGATTAACACACTGTCTGATTTACATAGTGCCTGATTAACACACTGCCTGATTAACATAGTGCCTGATTTACACAATGCCTGATTAACATAGTGCCTGATTAATACACTTTCTGATTTACATAATGCCTGACTTACACAGTGCCTGATTAACACACTGTCTGATTTACATATTGCCTAATTTACACACTGCCTGATTAACTCACTGTCTGATTTACATATGCCTGATTTACACACTGCCTGATTAATATAGTGCCTGATTCCCACACTGCCTGATTAACACACTGTCTGATATACATAGTGCCTGATTAACACACTGTCTGATTTACATAGCGCCTGATTAACACACTGTCTGATTTACATGGTGCATGATTAACAAACTGCCTGATTTACATAGAACCTGATTAAACCACTGTCTCATTTACATAGTGCCTGATTAAAAAAATGTCTCATTTACATAGTGCCTGATTAACACAATGTCTGATTTACATAGTGCCTGATTAACACACTGCCTGATTTAAATAGTGCCTGATTTACACACTGCCTGATTAACACACTGCCTGAATTACACACTGCCAGATTAACACACTGCCTGATTTACATAGTGCCTGATTAACCCACTGCCTGAATAACACACTGCCTGATTAACACACCTTCTGATTTACATAGTGCCTGATTAACACCCTGCCTGATTAACACACTGTCTGATTTACATAGTGCCTGATTAACTAACTGCCTGATTAACAAACTGTCTGATTTACATAGTGCCTGATTTACACAATGCCTGATTAACATAGTGCCTGATTAATACACTTTCTGATTTACATAATGCCTGACTTACACAGTGCCTGATTAACACACTGTCTGATTTACATATTGCCTAATTTACACACTGCCTGATTAACTCACTGTCTGATTTACATATGCCTGATTTACACACTGCCTGATTAATATAGTGCCTGATTCCCACACTGCCTGATTAACACACTGTCTGATATACATAGTGCCTGATTCCCACACTGACTTATTAACTCACTGTCTGATTTACATAGTGCCTGATTTACACACTGCTTGATTAACACACTGTCTGATTTACATAGTGCCTGATTTACACACTGCCTGATTAATACACTACCTGATTGACACACTGCCTGATTTACATAGTGCCAGATTAACACACTTCCTGATTAACACACTGTCTGATTTACATAGTTCCTGATTAACACACTGCCTGTTTTACACACTGCCTGATTAACACACTGTCTGATTTACATATTGCCTGATTTACACACTGCCTGATTTAAACACTGCCTGATTAACACACTGTCTGATTTACACACTACCTGATTAACACACTGTCTGATTTACATAGTACCTGATTTACACACTGTCTGATTTACATAGTGACTGATTAACACACTGCCTGATTTACATAGTGCCTGATTAACCCACTGTCTGATATACATAGTGCCTCATTAAAACAATGTCTCATTTACATAGTGCCTGATTAACACACTGTCTGATTTACATAGTGCCTGATTAACACACTGCCTGATTTACATAGTGCCTGATTAACACACTGTCTGATTTACATAGTGCCTGATTAACACACTGCCTGATTTACATAGTGCCTGATTAACACACTGTCTGATTTACATCGTGCCTGATTAACACACTGTCTGATTTACATAGTGCCTGATTAACACACTGCCTGATTTACATAGTGCCTGATTAACACACTGTCTGATTTACATCGTGCCTGATTAACACACTGTCTGATTTACATAGTGCCTGATTAACACACTGCCTGATTAACACACTGTCTGATTTACATAGTGCATGATTAAAAGTCTGTCTGATTTACATAGTGCCTGAATTACTAAGTGCCTGATTAACACACTGCCTGATTTACATAGTGCCTGATTAACACACTGCCTGATTAACAAACTGCCTGATTAACACACTGCCTGATTAGCACACTGTCTGATTTACATAGTGCCTGATTTACATGGTGCCTGGTCAACACACTGACTGATTTACATAGTGCATGATTTACATAGTGCCTGATTAACACTCAGTCTGAATTACATAGTGCCTGATTTACATAGTGCCTGATTAACACACTGTCTGATTTACATAGTGCCTGATTTACATAGTGCCTGATTTACACACTGCCTGATTAACACGCTGCCTGATTTACACACTGCCTGATTAACACACTGCCTGATTTACATAGTGCCTGATTAACACACCGCCTGATTAACAAACTGCCTGATTAACACACTGTCTGATATACATAGTGCCTGATTAACACACTGCCTGATTTACACACTGCCTGATTAACACACTGTCTGATTTACATAGTGCCTGATTTATACACTGCCTGATTAGCACACTTTCTGATTTACATAGTGCCTGATTTACACACTGCCTGATTAACGTAGTGCCTGATTAACACACTGTCTGATTTACATAGTGCCTGATTTACACACTGCCTGATTAACACACCGTCTGATTTACATAGTGCATGATTTACACACTGCCTGATTAACATAGTGCCTGATTTACACACTGCTTGATTAACAAACTGTCTGATTTACATAGTGCCTGATTTACACACTGCCTGATTAACACACTGACTGATTAAAACACTGTCTGATATACATAGTTCCTGATTAACACACTGTCTGATTTGCATAGTGCCTGATTTACATAGAGCCTGATTAACACACTGCCTGATTTACATAGTGCCTGATTAAAACACTGTCTGATTTAAATAGTGTCTGAATTGCATAGTGCCTGATTTACACACTGACTAATTAACACACTGCCTGTTTAACACACTGTCTGATTTACAGACTGCCTGATTTACAAACTGCCTGATTAAAACAATGTCTGATTTACACCGTGCCTGATTTACACACTGCCTTTTTAACACACTGTCTGATTTACACACTGCCTGATTTACACACTGCCTGATAAACACACTGTCTGGTTTACATCGTGCCTGATTCACACACTGCCTGATTAACACACTCTCTGAATTACATCGTGCATGATTTACACACTACCTGATTTACATAGTGCCTGATTAACACACTGTCTGATTTACATAGTGCTTGATTTACACACTGCTTGATTAACAAACTGTCTGATTTACATAGTGCCTGATTTACACCTTGCCTGATTAACACACTGCCTGATTAAAACACTGCCTGATTTCCATAGTGCCTGATTAACACACTGCCTGATTAACACACTGTCTGATTTACATATTTCCTGATTAACACACTGCCTGATTTACACACTGCCGGATTAACTCACTGTCTGATTTACGTAGTGCCTGATTTACACACTGCCTGATTTACTCACTGCCTGATTAACACACTGTCTGATTTACATAGTGCCTGATTTACACACTGTCTGATTAACGCACTGCCTGATTAACACACTGTCTGATTTACATAGCGCCTGATTAACACACTGTCTGATTTACATGGTGCATGATTAACAAACTGCCTGATTTACATAGAACCTGATTAAACCACTGTCTCATTTACATAGTGCCTGATTAAAAAAATGTCTCATTTACATAGTGCCTGATTAACACAATGTCTGATTTACATAGTGCCTGATTAACACACTGCCTGATTTAAATAGTGCCTGATTTACACACTGCCTGATTAACACACTGCCTGAATTACACACTGCCAGATTAACACACTGCCTGATTTACATAGTGCCTGATTAACCCACTGCCTGAATAACACACTGCCTGATTAACACACTTTCTGATTTACATAGTGCCTGATTAACACCCTGCCTGATTAACACACTGTCTGATTTACATAGTGCCTGATTAACACACTGCCTGATTAACAAACTGTCTGATTTACATAGTGCCTGATTTACACACTGTCTGATTAACATAGTGCCTGATTAATACACTTTCTGATTTACATAATGCCTGACTTACATAGTGCCTGATTAACACACTGCCTGATTAACAAACTGTCTGATTTACATAGTGCCTGATTTACACACTGTCTGATTAACATAGTGCCTGATTAATACACTTTCTGATTTACATAATGCCTGACTTACACAGTGCCTGATTAACACACTGCCTGATTTACATAGTGCCTGATTAACACACTGCCTGATTAACAAACTGTCTGATTTACATAGTGCCTGATTTACACACTGTCTGATTAACATAGTGCCTGATTAACACACTGTCTGATTTACATATTGCCTAATTTACACACTGCCTGATTAACTCACTGTCTGATTTACATATGCCTGATTTACACACTGCCTGATTAATATAGTGCCTGATTCCCACACTGCCTGATTAACACACTGTCTGATATACATAGTGCATGATTTAAACTCTACCTGATCAACATTGTGCCTGAGTAACACACTGTCTGATTTACATAGTGCCTTATTTATACACTGACTTATTAACTCACTGTCTGATTTACATAGTGCCTGATTTACACACTGCTTGATTAACACACTGTCTGATTTACATAGTGCCTGATTTACACACTGCCTGATTAATACACTACCTGATTAACACACTGCCTGATTTACATAGTGCCAGATTAACACACTTACTGATTAACACACTGTCTGATTTACATAGTTCCTGATTAACACACTGCCTGTTTTACACACTGCCTGATTAACACACTGTCTGATTTACATATTGCCTGATTTACACACTGCCTGATTTAAACACTGCCTGATTAACACACTGTCTGATTTACACACTGCCTGATTAACACACTGTCTGATTTACATAGTACCTGATTTACACACTGTCTGATTTACATAGTGCCTGATTAAAACACTGTCTGATTTAAATAGTGTCTGAATTGCATAGTGCCTGATTTACACACTGACTAATTAACACACTGCCTGTTTAACACACTGTCTGATTTACAGACTGCCTGATTTACAAACTGCCTGATTAAAACAATGTCTGATTTACACCGTGCCTGATTTACACACTGCCTTTTTAACACACTGTCTGATTTACACACTGCCTGATTTACACACTGCCTGATAAACACACTGTCTGGTTTACATCGTGCCTGATTCACACACTGCCTGATTAACACACTCTCTGAATTACATCGTGCATGATTTACACACTACCTGATTTACATAGTGCCTGATTAACACACTGTCTGATTTACATAGTGCTTGATTTACACACTGCTTGATTAACAAACTGTCTGATTTACATAGTGCCTGATTTACACCTTGCCTGATTAACACACTGCCTGATTAAAACACTGCCTGATTTCCATAGTGCCTGATTAACACACTGCCTGATTAACACACTGTCTGATTTACATATTTCCTGATTAACACACTGCCTGATTTACACACTGCCGGATTAACTCACTGTCTGATTTACGTAGTGCCTGATTTACACACTGCCTGATTTACTCACTGCCTGATTAACACACTGTCTGATTTACATAGTGCCTGATTTACACACTGTCTGATTAACGCACTGCCTGATTAACACACTGTCTGATTTACATAGCGCCTGATTAACACACTGTCTGATTTACATGGTGCATGATTAACAAACTGCCTGATTTACATAGAACCTGATTAAACCACTGTCTCATTTACATAGTGCCTGATTAAAAAAATGTCTCATTTACATAGTGCCTGATTAACACAATGTCTGATTTACATAGTGCCTGATTAACACACTGCCTGATTTAAATAGTGCCTGATTTACACACTGCCTGATTAACACACTGCCTGAATTACACACTGCCAGATTAACACACTGCCTGATTTACATAGTGCCTGATTAACCCACTGCCTGAATAACACACTGCCTGATTAACACACTTTCTGATTTACATAGTGCCTGATTAACACCCTGCCTGATTAACACACTGTCTGATTTACATAGTGCCTGATTAACACACTGCCTGATTAACAAACTGTCTGATTTACATAGTGCCTGATTTACACACTGTCTGATTAACATAGTGCCTGATTAATACACTTTCTGATTTACATAATGCCTGACTTACATAGTGCCTGATTAACACACTGCCTGATTAACAAACTGTCTGATTTACATAGTGCCTGATTTACACACTGTCTGATTAACATAGTGCCTGATTAATACACTTTCTGATTTACATAATGCCTGACTTACACAGTGCCTGATTAACACACTGCCTGATTTACATAGTGCCTGATTAACACACTGCCTGATTAACAAACTGTCTGATTTACATAGTGCCTGATTTACACACTGTCTGATTAACATAGTGCCTGATTAACACACTGTCTGATTTACATATTGCCTAATTTACACACTGCCTGATTAACTCACTGTCTGATTTACATATGCCTGATTTACACACTGCCTGATTAATATAGTGCCTGATTCCCACACTGCCTGATTAACACACTGTCTGATATACATAGTGCATGATTTAAACTCTACCTGATCAACATTGTGCCTGAGTAACACACTGTCTGATTTACATAGTGCCTTATTTATACACTGACTTATTAACTCACTGTCTGATTTACATAGTGCCTGATTTACACACTGCTTGATTAACACACTGTCTGATTTACATAGTGCCTGATTTACACACTGCCTGATTAATACACTACCTGATTAACACACTGCCTGATTTACATAGTGCCAGATTAACACACTTCCTGATTAACACACTGTCTGATTTACATAGTTCCTGATTAACACACTGCCTGTTTTACACACTGCCTGATTAACACACTGTCTGATTTACATATTGCCTGATTTACACACTGCCTGATTTAAACACTGCCTGATTAACACACTGTCTGATTTACACACTGCCTGATTAACACACTGTCTGATTTACATAGTACCTGATTTACACACTGTCTGATTTACATAGTGCCTGATTAAAACACTGTCTGATTTACATAGTGTCTGAATTGCATAGTGCCTGATTTACACACTGACTAATTAACACACTGCCTGTTTAACACACTGTCTGATTTACAGACTGCCTGATTTACAAACTGCCTGATTAAAGCAATGTCTGATTTACACCGTGCCTGATTTACACACTGCCTTTTTAACACACTGTCTGATTTACACACTGCCTGATTTACACACTGCCTGATAAACACACTGTCTGGTTTACATCGTGCCTGATTCACACACTGCCTGATTAACACACTCTCTGAATTACATCGTGCATGATTTACACACTACCTGATTTACATAGTGCCTGATTAACACACTGTCTGATTTACATAGTGCCTGATTTACACACTGCTTGATTAACAAACTGTCTGATTTACATAGTGCCTGATTTACACCTTGCCTGATTAACACACTGCCTGATTAAAACACTGCCTGATTTCCATAGTGCCTGATTAACACACTGCCTGATTAACACACTGCCTGATTTACATATTTCCTGATTAACACACTGCCTGATTTACACACTGCCGGATTAACTCACTGTATGATTTACGTAGTGCCTGATTTACACACTGCCTGATTTACTCACTGCCTGATTAACACACTGTCTGATTTACATAGCGCCTGATTAACACACTGTCTGATTTACATGGTGCATGATTAACAAACTGCCTGATTTACATAGAACCTGATTAAACCACTGTCTCATTTACATAGTGCCTGATTAAAAAAATGTCTCATTTACATAGTGCCTGATTAACACAATGTCTGATTTACATAGTGCCTGATTAACACACTGCCTGATTTAAATAGTGCCTGATTTACACACTGCCTGATTAACACACTGCCTGAATTACACACTGCCAGATTAACACACTGCCTGATTTACATAGTGCCTGATTAACCCACTGCCTGAATAACACACTGCCTGATTAACACACTTTCTGATTTACATAGTGCCTGATTAACACCCTGCCTGATTAACACACTGTCTGATTTACATAGTGCCTGATTAACACACTGCCTGATTAACAAACTGTCTGATTTACATAGTGCCTGATTTACACAATGCCTGATTAACATAGTGCCTGATTAATACACTTTCTGATTTACATAATGCCTGACTTACACAGTGCCTGATTAACACACTGTCTGATTTACATATTGCCTAATTTACACACTGCCTGATTAACTCACTGTCTGATTTACATATGCCTGATTTACACACTGCCTGATTAATATAGTGCCTGATTCCCACACTGCCTGATTAACACACTGTCTGATATACATAGTGCATGATTTAAACTCTACCTGATCAACATTGTGCCTGAGTAACACACTGTCTGATTTACATAGTGCCTTATTTACACACTGACTTATTAACTCACTGTCTGATTTACATAGTGCCTGATTTACACACTGCTTGATTAACTAACTGTCTGATTTACATAGTGCCTGATTTACACACTGCCTGATTAATACACTACCTGATTAACACACTGCCTGATTTACATAGTGCCAGATTAACACACTGCCTGATTAACACACTGTCTGATTTACATAGTTCCTGATTAACACACTGCCTGTTTTACACACTGCCTGATTAACACACTGTCTGATTTACATATTGCCTGATTTACACACTGTCTGATTTAAACACTGCCTGATTAACACACTGTCTGATTTACACACTGCCTGATTAACACACTGTCTGATTTACATAGTACCTGATTTACACACTGTCTGATTTACATAGTGACTGATTAACACACTGCCTGATTTACATAGTGCCTGATTAACCCACTGTCTGATATACATAGTGCCTCATTAAAACAATGTCTCATTTACATAGTGCCTGATTAACACACTGTCTGATTTACATAGTGCCTGATTAACACACTGCCTGATTTACATAGTGCCTGATTAACACACTGTCTGATTTACATCGTGCCTGATTAACACACTGTCTGATTTACATAGTGCCTGATTAACACACTGCCTGATTAACACACTGTCTGATTTACATAGTGCATGATTAAAAGTCTGTCTGATTTACATAGTGCCTGAATTACTAAGTGCCTGATTAACACACTGCCTGATTTACATAGTGCCTGATTTACACACTGCCTGATTAACAAACTGCCTGATTAACACACTGCCTGATTAGCACACTGTCTGATTTACATAGTGCCTGATTTACATGGTGCCTGGTTAACACACTGACTGATTTACATAGTGCATGATTTACATAGTGCCTGATTAACACTCAGTCTGAATTACATAGTGCCTGATTTACATAGTGCCTGATTAACACACTGTCTGATTTACATAGTGCCTGATTTACATAGTGCCTGATTTACACACTGCCTGATTAACACGCTGCCTGATTTACACACTGCCTGATTAACACACTGCCTGATTTACATAGTGCCTGATTAACACACCGCCTGATTAACAAACTGCCTGATTAACACACTGTCTGATATACATAGTGCCTGATTAACACACTGCCTGATTTACACACTGCCTGATTAACACACTGTCTGATTTACATAGTGCCTGATTTATACACTGCCTGATTAGCACACTTTCTGATTTACATAGTGCCTGATTTACACACTGCCTGATTAACGTAGTGCCTGATTAACACACTGTCTGATTTACATAGTGCCTGATTTACACACTGCCTGATTAACACACCGTCTGATTTACATAGTGCATGATTTACACACTGCCTGATTAACATAGTGCCTGATTTACACACTGCTTGATTAACAAACTGTCTGATTTACATAGTGCCTGATTTACACACTGCCTGATTAACACACTGGCTGATTAAAACACTGTCTGATATACATAGTTCCTGATTAACACACTGTCTGATTTGCATAGTGCCTGATTTACATAGAGCCTGATTAACACACTGCCTGATTTACATAGTGCCTGATTAAAACACTGTCTGATTTACATAGTGTCTGAATTGCATAGTGCCTGATTTACACACTGACTAATTAACACACTGCCTGTTTAACACACTGTCTGATTTACAGACTGCCTGATTTACAAACTGCCTGATTAAAACAATGTCTGATTTACACCGTGCCTGATTTACACACTGCCTTTTTAACACACTGTCTGATTTACACACTGCCTGATTTACACACTGCCTGATAAACACACTGTCTGGTTTACATCGTGCCTGATTCACACACTGCCTGATTAACACACTCTCTGAATTACATCGTGCATGATTTACACACTACCTGATTTACATAGTGCCTGATAAACACACTGTCTGATTTACATAGTGCCTGATTTACACACTGCTTGATTAACAAACTGTCTGATTTACATAGTGCCTGATTTACAACTTGCCTGATTAACACACTGCCTGATTAAAACACTGCCTGATTTCCATAGTGCCTGATTAACACACTGTCTGATTTACATATTTCCTGATTAACACACTGCCTGATTTACACACTGCCGGATTAAATCACTGTCTGATTTACGTAGTGCCTGATTTACACACTGCCTGATTTACTCACTGCCTGATTAACACACTGTCTGATTTACATAGTGCCTGATTAACACACTGTCTGATTTACATAGCGCCTGATTAACACACTGTCTGATTTACATGGTGCATGATTAACAAACTGCCTGATTTACATAGAACCTGATTAAACCACTGTCTCTTTTACATAGTGCCTGATTAAAAAAATGTCTCATTTACATAGTGCCTGATTAACACAATGTCTGATTTACATAGTGCCTGATTAACACACTGCCTGATTTAAATAGTGCCTGATTTACACACTGCCTGATTAACATACTGCCTGAATTACACACTGCCAGATTAACACACTGCCTGATTTACATAGTGCCTGATTAACCCACTGCCTGAATAACACACTGCCTGATTAACACACTTTCTGATTTACATAGTGCCTGATTAACACCCTGCCTGATTAACACACTGTCTGATTTACATAGTGCCTGATTAACACACTGCCTGATTAACAAACTGTCTGATTTACATAGTGCCTGATTAACACACTGTCTGATTTACATAGCGCCTGATTAACACACTGTCTGATTTACATGGTGCATGATTAACAAACTGCCTGATTTACATAGAACCTGATTAAACCACTGTCTCTTTTACATAGTGCCTGATTAAAAAAATGTCTCATTTACATAGTGCCTGATTAACACAATGTCTGATTTACATAGTGCCTGATTAACACACTGCCTGATTTAAATAGTGCCTGATTTACACACTGCCTGATTAACATACTGCCTGAATTACACACTGCCAGATTAACACACTGCCTGATTTACATAGTGCCTGATTAACCCACTGCCTGAATAACACACTGCCTGATTAACACACTTTCTGATTTACATAGTGCCTGATTAACACCCTGCCTGATTAACACACTGTCTGATTTACATAGTGCCTGATTAACACACTGCCTGATTAACAAACTGTCTGATTTACATAGTGCCTGATTTACACAATGCCTGATTAACATAGTGCCTGATTAATACACTTTCTGATTTACATAATGCCTGACTTACACAGTGCCTGATTAACACACTGTCTGATTTACATATTGCCTAATTTACACACTGCCTGATTAACTCACTGTCTGATTTACATATGCCTGATTTACACACTGCCTGATTAATATAGTGCCTGATTCCCACACTGCCTGATTAACACACTGTCTGATATACATAGTGCATGATTTAAACTCTACCTGATCAACATTGTGCCTGAGTAACACACTGTCTGATTTACATAGTGCCTTATTTACACACTGACTTATTAACTCACTGTCTGATTTACATAGTGCCTGATTTACACACTGCCTGATTAATACACTACCTGATTAACACACTGCCTGATTTACATAGTGCCAGATTAACACACTTCCTGATTAACACACTGTCTGATTTACATAGTTCCTGATTAACACACTGCCTGTTTTACACACTGCCTGATTAACACACTGTCTGATTTACATATTGCCTGATTTACACACTGCCTGATTTAAACACTGCCTGATTAACACACTGTCTGATTTACACACTGCCTGATTAACACACTGTCTGATTTACATAGTACCTGATTTACACACTGTCTGATTTACATAGTGACTGATTAACACACTGCCTGATTTACATAGTGCCTGATTAACCCACTGTCTGATATACATAGTGCCTCATTAAAACAATGTCTCATTTACATAGTGCCTGATTAACACACTGTCTGATTTACATAGTGCCTGATTAACACACTGCCTGATTTACATAGTGCCTGATTAACACACTGTCTGATTTACATCGTGCCTGATTAACACACTGTCTGATTTACATAGTGCCTGATTAACACACTGCCTGATTAACACACTGTCTGATTTACATAGTGCATGATTAAAAGTCTGTCTGATTTACATAGTGCCTGAATTACTAAGTGCCTGATTAACACACTGCCTGATTTACATAGTGCCTGATTTACACACTGCCTGATTAACAAACTGCCTGATTAACACACTGCCTGATTAGCACACTGTCTGATTTACATAGTGCCTGATTTACATGGTGCCTGGTTAACACACTGACTGATTTACATAGTGCATGATTTACATAGTGCCTGATTAACACTCAGTCTGAATTACATAGTGCCTGATTTACATAGTGCCTGATTAACACACTGTCTGATTTACATAGTGCCTGATTTACATAGTGCCTGATTTACACACTGCCTGATTAACACGCTGCCTGATTTACACACTGCCTGATTAACACACTGCCTGATTTACATAGTGCCTGATTAACACACCGCCTGATTAACAAACTGCCTGATTAACACACTGTCTGATATACATAGTGCCTGATTAACACACTGCCTGATTTACACACTGCCTGATTAACACACTGTCTGATTTACATAGTGCCTGATTTATACACTGCCTGATTAGCACACTTTCTGATTTACATAGTGCCTGATTTACACACTGCCTGATTAACGTAGTGCCTGATTAACACACTGTCTGATTTACATAGTGCCTGATTTACACACTGCCTGATTAACACACCGTCTGATTTACATAGTGCATGATTTACACACTGCCTGATTAACATAGTGCCTGATTTACACACTGCTTGATTAACAAACTGTCTGATTTACATAGTGCCTGATTTACACACTGCCTGATTAACACACTGGCTGATTAAAACACTGTCTGATATACATAGTTCCTGATTAACACACTGTCTGATTTGCATAGTGCCTGATTTACATAGAGCCTGATTAACACACTGCCTGATTTACATAGTGCCTGATTAAAACACTGTCTGATTTACATAGTGTCTGAATTGCATAGTGCCTGATTTACACACTGACTAATTAACACACTGCCTGTTTAACACACTGTCTGATTTACAGACTGCCTGATTTACAAACTGCCTGATTAAAACAATGTCTGATTTACACCGTGCCTGATTTACACACTGCCTTTTTAACACACTGTCTGATTTACACACTGCCTGATTTACACACTGCCTGATAAACACACTGTCTGGTTTACATCGTGCCTGATTCACACACTGCCTGATTAACACACTCTCTGAATTACATCGTGCATGATTTACACACTACCTGATTTACATAGTGCCTGATAAACACACTGTCTGATTTACATAGTGCCTGATTTACACACTGCTTGATTAACAAACTGTCTGATTTACATAGTGCCTGATTTACAACTTGCCTGATTAACACACTGCCTGATTAAAACACTGCCTGATTTCCATAGTGCCTGATTAACACACTGTCTGATTTACATATTTCCTGATTAACACACTGCCTGATTTACACACTGCCGGATTAAATCACTGTCTGATTTACGTAGTGCCTGATTTACACACTGCCTGATTTACTCACTGCCTGATTAACACACTGTCTGATTTACATAGTGCCTGATTAACACACTGTCTGATTTACATAGCGCCTGATTAACACACTGTCTGATTTACATGGTGCATGATTAACAAACTGCCTGATTTACATAGAACCTGATTAAACCACTGTCTCTTTTACATAGTGCCTGATTAAAAAAATGTCTCATTTACATAGTGCCTGATTAACACAATGTCTGATTTACATAGTGCCTGATTAACACACTGCCTGATTTAAATAGTGCCTGATTTACACACTGCCTGATTAACATACTGCCTGAATTACACACTGCCAGATTAACACACTGCCTGATTTACATAGTGCCTGATTAACCCACTGCCTGAATAACACACTGCCTGATTAACACACTTTCTGATTTACATAGTGCCTGATTAACACCCTGCCTGATTAACACACTGTCTGATTTACATAGTGCCTGATTAACACACTGCCTGATTAACAAACTGTCTGATTTACATAGTGCCTGATTAACACACTGTCTGATTTACATAGCGCCTGATTAACACACTGTCTGATTTACATGGTGCATGATTAACAAACTGCCTGATTTACATAGAACCTGATTAAACCACTGTCTCTTTTACATAGTGCCTGATTAAAAAAATGTCTCATTTACATAGTGCCTGATTAACACAATGTCTGATTTACATAGTGCCTGATTAACACACTGCCTGATTTAAATAGTGCCTGATTTACACACTGCCTGATTAACATACTGCCTGAATTACACACTGCCAGATTAACACACTGCCTGATTTACATAGTGCCTGATTAACCCACTGCCTGAATAACACACTGCCTGATTAACACACTGTCTGATTTACATAGTGCCGGATTAACACACTGCCTGATTAACAAACTGTCTGATTTACATAGTGCCTGATTTACACAATGCCTGATTAACATAGTGCCTGATTAATACACTTTCTGATTTACATAATGCCTGACTTACACAGTGCCTGATTAACACACTGTCTGATTTACATATTGCCTAATTTACACACTGCCTGATTAACTCACTGTCTGATTTACATATGCCTGATTTACACACTGCCTGATTAATATAGTGCCTGATTCCCACACTGCCTGATTAACACACTGTCTGATATACATAGTGCATGATTTAAACTCTACCTGATCAACATTGTGCCTGAGTAACACACTGTCTGATTTACATAGTGCCTTATTTACACACTGACTTATTAACTCACTGTCTGATTTACATAGTGCCTGATTTACACACTGCTTGATTAACTAACTGTCTGATTTACATAGTGCCTGATTTACACACTGCCTGATTAATACACTACCTGATTAACACACTGCCTGATTTACATAGTGCCAGATTAACACACTTCCTGATTAACACACTGTCTGATTTACATAGTTCCTGATTAACACACTGCCTGTTTTACACACTGCCTGATTAACACACTGTCTGATTTACATATTGCCTGATTTACACACTGCCTGATTTAAACACTGCCTGATTAACACACTGTCTGATTTACACACTGCCTGATTAACACACTGTCTGATTTACATAGTACCTGATTTACACACTGTCTGATTTACATAGTGACTGATTAACACACTGCCTGATTTATATAGTGCCTGATTAACCCACTGTCTGATATACATAGTGCCTCATTAAAACAATGTCTCATTTACATAGTGCCTGATTAACACACTGTCTGATTTACATAGTGCCTGATTAACACACTGCCTGATTTACATAGTGCTGATTAACACACTGTCTGATTTACATCGTGCCTGATTAACACACTGTCTGATTTACATAGCGCCTGATTAACACACTGTCTGATTTACATGGTGCATGATTAACAAACTGCCTGATTTACATAGAACCTGATTAAACCACTGTCTCATTTACATAGTGCCTGATTAAAAAAATGTCTCATTTACATAGTGCCTGATTAACACAATGTCTGATTTACATAGTGCCTGATTAACACACTGCCTGATTTAAATAGTGCCTGATTTACACACTGCCTGATTAACACACTGCCTGAATTACACACTGCCAGATTAACACACTGCCTGATTTACATAGTGCCTGATTAACCCACTGCCTGAATAACACACTGCCTGATTAACACACTTTCTGATTTACATAGTGCCTGATTAACACCCTGCCTGATTAACACACTGTCTGATTTACATAGTGCCTGATTAACACACTGCCTGATTAACAAACTGTCTGATTTACATAGTGCCTGATTTACACAATGCCTGATTAACATAGTGCCTGATTAATACACTTTCTGATTTACATAATGCCTGACTTACACAGTGCCTGATTAACACACTGTCTGATTTACATATTGCCTAATTTACACACTGCCTGATTAACTCACTGTCTGATTTACATATGCCTGATTTACACACTGCCTGATTAATATAGTGCCTGATTCCCACACTGCCTGATTAACACACTGTCTGATATACATAGTGCATGATTTAAACTCTACCTGATCAACATTGTGCCTGAGTAACACACTGTCTGATTTACATAGTGCCTTATTTACACACTGACTTATTAACTCACTGTCTGATTTACATAGTGCCTGATTTACACACTGCTTGATTAACTAACTGTCTGATTTACATAGTGCCTGATTTACACACTGCCTGATTAATACACTACCTGATTAACACACTGCCTGATTTACATAGTGCCAGATTAACACACTTCCTGATTAACACACTGTCTGATTTACATAGTTCCTGATTAACACACTGCCTGTTTTACACACTGCCTGATTAACACACTGTCTGATTTACATATTGCCTGATTTACACACTGCCTGATTTAAACACTGCCTGATTAACACACTGTCTGATTTACACACTGCCTGATTAACACACTGTCTGATTTACATAGTACCTGATTTACACACTGTCTGATTTACATAGTGACTGATTAACACACTGCCTGATTTACATAGTGCCTGATTAACCCACTGTCTGATATACATAGTGCCTCATTAAAACAATGTCTCATTTACATAGTGCCTGATTAACACACTGTCTGATTTACATAGTGCCTGATTAACACACTGCCTGATTTACATAGTGCCTGATTAACACACTGTCTGATTTACATCGTGCCTGATTAACACACTGTCTGATTTACATAGCGCCTGATTAACACACTGTCTGATTTACATGGTGCATGATTAACAAACTGCCTGATTTACATAGAACCTGATTAAACCACTGTCTCATTTACATAGTGCCTGATTAAAAAAATGTCTCATTTACATAGTGCCTGATTAACACAATGTCTGATTTACATAGTGCCTGATTAACACACTGCCTGATTTAAATAGTGCCTGATTTACACACTGCCTGATTAACACACTGCCTGAATTACACACTGCCAGATTAACACACTGCCTGATTTACATAGTGCCTGATTAACCCACTGCCTGAATAACACACTGCCTGATTAACACACTTTCTGATTTACATAGTGCCTGATTAACACCCTGCCTGATTAACACACTGTCTGATTTACATAGTGCCTGATTAACACACTGCCTGATTAACAAACTGTCTGATTTACATAGTGCCTGATTTACACACTTTCTGATTTACATAATGCCTGACTTACACAGTGCCTGATTAACACACTGTCTGATTTACATATTGCCTAATTTACACACTGCCTGATTAACTCACTGTCTGCTTTACATATGCCTGATTTACACACTGACTTATTAACTCACTGTCTGATTTACATAGTGCCTGATTTACACACTGCTTGATTAACACACTGTCTGATTTACATAGTGCCTGATTTACACACTGCCTGATTAATACACTACCTGATTAACACACTGCCTGATTTACATAGTGCCAGATTAACACACTTCCTGATTAACACACTGTCTGATTTACATAGTTCCTGATTAACACACTGCCTGTTTTACACACTGCCTGATTAACACACTGTCTGATTTACATAGTGCCTGATTTACACACTGCCTGATTAACACACTGTCTGATTTACATATTGCCTGATTTACACACTGCCTGATTTAAACACTGCCTGATTAACACACTGTCTGATTTACACACTGCCTGATTAACACACTGTCTGATTTACATAGTACCTGATTTACACACTGTCTGATTTACATAGTGACTGATTTACACACTGCCTGATTTACATAGTGCCTGATTAACCCACTGTCTGATATACATAGTGCCTCATTAAAACAATGTCTCATTTACATAGTGCCTGATTAACACACTGTCTGATTTACATAGTGCCTGATTAACACACTGCCTGATTTACATAGTGCCTGATTAACACACTGTCTGATTTACATCGTGCCTGATTAACACACTGTCTGATTTACATAGTGCATGATTAAATGTCTGTCTGATTTACATAGTGCCTGAATTACTAAGTGCCTGATTAACACACTGCCTGATTTACACAGTGCCTGATTAACACACTGCCTGATTAACAAACTGCCTGATTAACACACTGCCTGATTAGCACACTGTCTGATTTACATAGTGCCTGATTTACATGTTGCCTGGTTAACACACTGACTGATTTACATAGTGCATGATTTACATAGTGCCTGATTAACACTCAGTCTGAATTACATAGTGCCTGATTTACATAGTGCCTGATTAACACACTGTCTGATTTACATAGTGCCTGATTTACATAGTGCCTGATTTACAAACTGCCTGATTAACACGCTGCCTGATTTACACACTGCCTGATTAACACACTGCCTGATTTACATAGTGCCTGATTAACACACCGCCTGATTAACAAACTGCCTGATTAACACACTGTCTGATATACATAGTGCCTAATTAACACACTGCCTGATTTACACACTGCCTGATTAAAACACTGTCTGATTTACATAGTACCTGATTTATACACTGCCTGATTAGCACACTTTCTGATTTACATAGTGCCTGATTTACACACTGCCTGATTAACGTAGTGCCTGATTAACACACTGTCTGATTTACATAGTGCCTGATTTACACACTGCCTGATTAACACACCGTCTGATTTACATAGTGCATGATTTACACACTGCCTGATTAACATAGTGCCTGATTTACACACTGCTTGATTAACAAACTGTCTGATTTACATAGTGCCTGATTTACACACTGCCTGATTAACACACTGGCTGATTAAAACACTGTCTGATATACATAGTTCCTGATTAACACACTGTCTGATTTGCATAGTGCCTGATTTACATAGAGCCTGATTAACACACTGCCTGATTTACATAGTGCCTGATTAAAACACTGTCTGATTTACATAGTTTCTGAATTGCATAGTGCCTGATTTACACAATGACTAATTAACACACTGCCTGTTTAACACACTGTCTGATTTACAGACTGCCTGATTTACAAACTGCCTGATTAAAACAATGTCTGATTTACACCTTGCCTGATTTACACACTGCCTTTTTAACACACTGTCTGATTTACACACTGCCTGATTTACACACTGCCTGATTAACACACTCTCTGAATTACATCGTGCATGATTTACACACTACCTGATTTACATAGTGCCTGATTAACAAACTGTCTGATTTACATAGTGCCTGATTTACACCTTGCCTGATTAACACACTGCCTGATTAAAACACTGCCTGATTTCCATAGTGCCTGATTAACACACTGCCTGATTAACACACTGTCTGATTTACATATTTCCTGATTAACACACTGCCTGATTTACACATTGCCGGATTAACTCTCTGTCTGATTTACGTAGTGCCTGATTTACACACTGCCTGATTAACACACTGTCTGATTACATAGTGCCCGATTTACACACTGCCTGATTTACTCACTACCTGATTAACACACTGTCTGATTTACACACTGCCTGATTAACACACTGTCTGATTTACATAGTGCCTGATTAACACAGTGTCTGATTTACGTAGTGCCTGATTAACACACTGCCTGATTTACATAGTACCTGATTACCCCACTGTCTCATTTACATAGTGCCTGATTAAAACCATGTCTCATTTACCTAGTGCCTGATTAACACACTGCCTGATTTAGATAGTGCCTGATTAACACACTGTCTGATTTACATAGTGCCTGATTAACACAGTGCCTGATTAATACACTGTCTGATTTACATAGTGCCTGATTAACACACAGTCCGATTTGCATAGTGCCTGATTTACATAGTGCCTGATTAACACACAGTCCGATTTGCATAGTGCCTGATTTACATAGTGCCTGATTAACACACTGTCTGATTTACATATTGCCTGATTTACACACTGCCTGATTAACAAACTGCCTGATTTACATAGTCCCTGATTTACACACTGCCTGATTAACACACTGTCTGATTTACATAGTGCCTGATTAACACACAGCCTGATTAACACACTGTCTGATTTACATAGTGCCTGATTTACACACTGCCTGATTAACACACTGCATGATTAACACACTGTCTGATTTACATAGTGCCTGATTTACAGAATGCCTGATTAACATAGTACCTTATTAATACACTGTCTGATTAACATAGTGCCTGATTTACACACTGCCTGATTAACTCACTGTCTGATTTACATGTGCCTTCTTTACACACTGCCTGATTAGTATAGTGCCTGATTAACACACTGTCTGATTAACATAGTGCCTCATTCCCACACTGCCTGATTAACACACTGTCTGATTTACATAGTGCATGATTAAATTCTACCTGATTAACATAGTGCCTGATTAACAGACTGTCTGATTTACATAGTGCCTTATTTACACACTGCCTGATTAACACACTGTCTGATTTAAATAGTGCCTGATTTACACACTGCTTGATTAACACACTGTCTGATTTACATAGTGCCTGATTTACACACTGCCTGATTAACACACTACCTGATTAACACACTGCCTGATTTACATAGTGCCAGATTAACACACTGTCTGATTTACATAGTTCCTGATTAACACACTGCCTGTTTTACAGACTGCTTGATTAACACACTGTCTGATTCACATAGTGCCTGATTTACACACTGCCTGATTAACAGACTGTCTGATTTACACACTGCCTGATTAACACACTGTCTGATTTACACACTGCCTGATTAACACACTGTCTGATTTACATAGTGCCTGATTTACACACTGTCTGATTTACATAGTGCCTGATTAACACACTGCCTGATTTACATAGTGCCTGATTAAATCACTGTCTGATTTACATAGTGCATGATTAACACACTGTCTGATTTACATAGTGCCTGATTAACACACTGTCTGATTTACATCGTGCCTGATTAACACACTGCCTGATTAACACACTGTCTAATTTACATAGTGCCTGATTAACACACTGTCTGATTTGAATAGTGCCTGATTTACATTGTGCCTGAATAACACACTGCCTGATTTACATAGTGCCTGATTAAAACACTGTCTGATTTACATAGTGCCTGAATTACATAGTGCCTGATTAACACACTGCCTGATTTACATAGTGCCTGATTTACACACAGCCTGATTAACACACTCCCTGATTTACACACTGCCTGATTAACACACTGCCTGATTTACATAGTGCCTGATTAACACACTGCCTGAATAACACACTGCCTGATTAACACACTGTCTGATTTACATAGTGCCTGATTTACACACTGTCTGATTAACCCACTGCCTGACTAACACACTGTCTGATTTACATAGTGCCTGATTTACACACTGCCTGATTAACATAGTGCCTGATTAACACACTGTCTGATTTACATAGTGCATGATTTACATACTGCCTGATTAACACACTGTCTGATTTACATATTGCCTGATTTACACACTGCCTGATTAATATAGTGCCTGATTAACACACTGTCTGATTTACATAGTGCTTGATTCCCACACTGTCTGATTAAAACACTATATGATTTACATCATGCATGATTTACACACTTCCTGATTAACATAGTACCTGATTAACACACTGTCTGATTTACATAGTGCCTTATTTACACACTGCCTGATTAACAAACTGCCTGATTAACACACTGCCTGATTAGCACACTGTCTGATTTACATAGTGCCTGATTTACATAGTGCCTGATTAACACACTGCATGATTTACATAGTGCCTGATTTACATAGTGCCTGATTAACACACTGTCTGATTTACATAGTGCCTGATTTACATAGTGCCTGCTTTACACACTGCCTGATTAATACGTTGCCTGATTTACACAGTGCCTGATTAACACACTGCCTGATTTACATAGTGCCTGATTAACACACCGCCTGATTAACACACTGCCTGATTTACGTAGTGCCTGATTTACACACTGCCTGATTAATATAGTGCCTGATTAACACACTGTCTGATTTACGTAGTGCCTGATTTACACACTGCCTGATTAATATAGTGCCTGACTAACACACTGTCTGATTTACATAGTGCCTGATTCCACACTACCTGATTAAAACACTGTCTGATTTACATCATGCCTGATTTACACACTTCCTGATTAACATAGTGCCTGATTAACACACTGTCTGATTTACATAGTGCCTTATGTACACACTGCCTGATTAACAAACTGCCTGATTAACACACTTCCTGATTAGCACACTGCCTGATTTACATAGTGCCTGATTTACATAGTGCCTGATTAACACACTGTCTGATTTACATACTGCCTGATTTACATAGTGCCTGATTTACACACTGCCTGATTAACACGCTGCCTGATTTACACACTGCCTGATTTGAACACTGCCTGATTTACATAGTGCCTGATTAACACACCGCCTGATTAACACACTGCCTGATTAACACACTGTCTGATATACATAGTGCCTAATTAACACACTGCCTGATTTACACACTGCCTGATTAACACACTGTCTGATTTAAAAAGTGCCTGATTTATACACTGCCTGATTAACGTAGTGCCTGATTAACACAATGTCTGATTTACATAGTGCCTGATTTACACACTGTCTGATTTACATAGTGCCTGATTTACACACAGCCTGATTAACACCCTGCCTGATTAACACTCTGCCGGATTAAAACACTGTCTGATTTAAATAGTGCCTGATTTACACACTGCCTGATTAACACACTGTTTGATTTACAAACTGCGTGATTTACACACTGCCTGATTAACACAATGTCTGATTTACATAGTGCCTGATTTACACACTGCCTGATTAACGTAGTGCCTGATTAACACAATGTCTGATTTACATAGTGCCTGATTTACACACTGCTTGATTAACACACTGTCTGATTTACATAGTGCATGATTTACACACTGCCTGATTAACATACTGCCTTATTTACACACTGCTTGATTAACAAACTGTCTGATTTACATAGTGCCTGATTTACACACTGCCTAATTAACACACTGCCTGATTAAAACACTGACTGATTTACATAGTGCCTGATTAACACACTGTCTGATATACATAGTGCCTGATTAACACACTGTCTGATTTGCATAGTGCCTGATTTACATAGTGCCTGATTAACACACTGTCGGATTTACATAGTGCCTGAATTGCATAGTGCCTGATTTGCACACTGCCTGATTAACACATTGCCTGATTAACACACTGTCTGATTTACAGAGTGCCAGATTTACAAACTGCCTGATTAACACACTGTCTGATTTACACCGTGCCTGATGTACACACTGCCTGCTTAATACACTGTCTGATTTGCACACTGCCTGATTTACACACTGCCTGATTAACACACTGTCTGATTTACATCGTGCCTGAGTTACACCCTGCCTGATTAACATAGTGACTGATTAACACACTTTCTGATTTACATAGTGCCTGATTCACACACTGCCTGATTAACACATCGTCTGATTTACATCGTGCATGATTTACACACTACCTGATTTACATAGTGCCTGATTAACACACTGTCTGATTTACATAGTGCCTTATTTAACCACTGCCTGATTAACACACTGTCTGATTTACATAGTGCCTGATTTACACACTGCTTGATTAACAAACTGTCTGATTTACATAGTGCCTGATTTACACACTGCCTGATTAACACACTGCCTGATTAAAACACTGCCTGATTTACAGAGTGACTGATTAACACACTGCCTGATTAACATACTGTCTAATTTACATAGATCCTGACTAACACACTGCCTGATTTACACACTGCCTGATTAACGCACTGTCTGATTTACATAGTGCCTGATTTACACACTGCCTGATTAACACACTGTCTGATTTACATAGTGCCCGATTTACACACTGCCTGATTTACACACTGCCTGATTAACACACAGCCTGATTTACACACTGCCTGATTAACACACAGTCTGATTTACACACTGCCTGATTAACACACTGTCTGATTTACATAGTGCCTGATTAACACACTGTCTGATTTACATAGTGTGTGATTAACACACTGCCTGTATACTCACTGTCTGATTTACATATGCCTGATTTACACGCTGCCTGATTAATATAGTGCCTTATTCCTACACTGCCTGACTAACACACTGTCTGATTGACATAGTGCATGATTTACACACTACCTGATTAACATAGTGCCTGATTAACACACTGTCTGATTTACATAGTACCTGATTTACACACTGCTTGATTAACAAACTGTCTGATTTACATAGGGTCTGATTTACACACTGCCTGATTAACACACTTCCTGATTTACATAGTGCCAGATTAACACACTGCCTGATTAACACACTGTCTGATTTACATAGTTCCTGATTAACACACTGCCTGTTTTACACACTGCCTGATTACAACACTGTCTGATTTACATAGTGCCTGATTTACACACTGCCTGATTAACACACTGTCTGATTTACATAGTGCCTGATTTACACACTGCCTGATTTACACACTGCCTGATTAACACTCTGCCTGATTTACACACTGCCTGATTAACACACTGTCTGATTTACACCTTGCCTGATTAACACACTGTCTGATTTACATAGTGCCTGATTTACACACTGCCTGATTTACATAGCGCCTGATTAACCCACTGTCTGATTTACATAGTGCCTGATTAAAACAATGTCACATTTACATAGTGCCTGATTAACACACAGTCTGATTGACATAGTGCCTGATTAACACACTGCCTGATTTACATAGTGCCTGATTAACACACTGTCTGATTTAAATAGTGACTGATTAACACACTGTCTGATTTACATAGTGCCTGATTAACACACTGCCTGATTAAGACACTGTCTCATTTACGTAGTGCCTGATTTACATAGTGCCTGATTAACACACTGCCTGATTTACATAGTGCCTGATTTACACACTGACTGATTTACATAGTGCCTGAATTACATAGTGCCTGATTAACACACTGCCTGATTTACATAATGCATGATTTAAATAGTGCCTGATTAACACACAGTCTGAATTAAATAGTGCCTGATTAACACACTGCCTGATTTACATAGTGCCTGATTTACACACTGCCTGATTAACAAACTGCTTGATTAACACACTGCCTGATTAGCACACTGTCTGATTTACATAGTGCCTGATTTACATAGTGCCTGATTAACACACTGCCTGATTTACATAATGCATGATTTAAATAGTGCCTGATTAACACACAGTCTGAATTAAATAGTGCCTGATTTACATAGTGCCTGATTAACACACTGTCTGATTTACCTAGTGCCTGATTTACATAGTGCCTGATTTACACACTGCCTGATTAACACGCTGCCTGATTTACACACTGCCTGATTAACACACTGCCTGATTGACATAGTGCCTGATTAACACACCGCCTGATTAACACACTGCCTGATATACATAGTGCCTAATTAACACACTGCCTGATTTACACACTGCCTGATTAACACACTGTCTGATTTACATAGAGCCTGATTTATACACTGCCTGATTTACATAGCGCCTGATTAACCCACTGTCTGATTTACATAGTGCCTGATTAAAACAATGTTACATTTACATAGTGCCTGATTAACACACAGTCTGATTGACATAGTGCCAGATTAACACACTGCCTGATTTACATAGTGCCTGATTAACACACTGTCTGATTTAAATAGTGACTGATTAACACACTGTCTGATTTACATAGTTCCTGATTAACACACTTCCTGATTAACACACTGTCTGATTTACGTAGTGCCTGATTTACATAGTGCCTGATTAACACACTGCCTGATTTACATATTGCCTGATTAAAACACTGTCTGATTTACATAGTGCCTGAATTACATAGTGCCTGATTAACACACTGCCTGATTTACATAGTGCCTGATTTACATAGTGCCTGAATTACATAGTGCCTGATTAACACACTGTCTGATTTACATTGTGCCTGAATTACATAGTGCCTGATTAACACACTGCCTGATTTACATAGTGCCTGATTTACACACTGCCTGATTAACAAACTGCTTGATTAACACACTGCCTGATTAGCACACTGTCTGATTTACACAGTGCCTGATTAACACACTGCCTGATTTACATAATGCATGATTTAAATAGTGCCTGATTAACACACAGTCTGAATTAAATAGTGCCTGATTTACATAGTGCCTGATTAACACACTGTCTGATTTACCTAGTGCCTGATTTACATAGTGCCTGATTTACACACTGCCTGATTAACACGCTGCCTGATTTACACACTGCCTGATTAACACACTGCCTGATTGACATAGTGCCTGATTAACACACCGCCTGATTAACACACTGCCTGATATACATAGTGCCTAATTAACACACTGCCTGATTTACACACTGCCTGATTAACACACTGTCTGATTTACATAGTGCCTGATTTATACACTGCCTGATTCGCACACTGTCTGATTTACATAGTGCCTGATTTACTCACAGCCTGATTATCACACTGCCTGATTAACACACTGCCGGATTAACACACTGTCTGACTTACATAGTGCCTGATTTACACACTGCCTGATTCACTCACTGTCTGATTTACATATGCCTGCTTTACACACTGCCTGATTAATATAGTGCCTGATTAACACACTGTTTGATTTACACACTGCCTGATTTACACACTGCCTGATTAACACACTGTCTGATTTACATAGTGCCTGACTTACACACTGCCTGATTAACGTAGTGCCTGATTAACACACTGCCTGATTTACATAGAGCGTGATTTACACACTGCCTGATTAACATAGTGCTTGATTTACACACGACTTGATTAACAAACTGTCTGATTTACATAGTGCCTGATTAACACACTGTCTGATTTGCATAGTGCCTGATCTACATAGTGCCTGATTAACACAATGCCAGATTTACATAGTGCCTGATTAACACACTGTCTGATTTACATAATGCCTGAATTGCATAGTGCCTGATTCACACACTGCCTGATTAACATACTGACTGATTAACACACTGTCTGATTTACACCGTGCCTGATTTGCACACTGCCTGATTAACACACTGTCTGATTTACACACTGCCTGATTTACACACTGCCTGATTTACATAGTGCCTGATTTACATTGTGCCTGATTAACAAACTGCCTGATTAACACACTGTCTGATTTACACCGTGCCTGATTTGCACACTGCCTGATTAACACACTGTCTGATTTACACACTGCCTGATTTACACACTGCCTGATTAACACACTGTCTGATTTACATTGTGCCTGATTTACACACTGCCTGATTAACATAGAGCCTGATTAACACACTGTCTGATTTACATAGTGCATTATTTACACACTGCCTGATTAACACACTGTCTGATTTACATAGTGCCTTATTTACACACTGCCTGATTAACACACTGTCTGATTTACATAGTGCCAGATTCACAAACTGCCTGATTAACACACTGTCTGATTTACATCGTGCATGATTTACACACTACCTGATTTACATAGAGCCTGATTAACACACTGTCTGATTTACATAGTCCCTTATTTACACACTGCCTGATTAACACACTGTCTGATTTACATAGTGCCTGAATTACACACTGCTTGATTAACAAACTGTCTGATTTACATAGTTCCTGATTAACACACTGCCTGACTTACACACTGCCTGATTAACACACTTTCTGATTTACATAGTGCCTGATTTACAGACTGCCAGATTAACACACTGTCTGATTTACATAGTGCCTGATTTACACACTGCCTGATGTACACACTGCCTGATTAAAAAACTGTCTGATATACATAGTGCCTGATTAACACACTGCCTGATTAACACACTGTCTGATTTACATAGTGCCTGATTAACACACTGTCTGATTTGCATAGTGCCTGATGTACATAGTGCCTGATTAACACACTGCCTGATTTACATAGTGCCTGATTAACACACTGTCTGATTTACATAGTGCCTGAATTGCATAGTGCCTGATTTACACACTGCCTGATTAACACACTGCCTGATTAACACACTGTCTAATTTACAGAGTGCCTGATTTACACACTGCCTGATTAACACACTGTCTGATGTACATCGTGCCTGATTTACACACTGCCTGATTAACATAGTGACTGATTAACACACTGTCTGATTTACATAGTGCCTGATTCACACATTGCCTGATTAACACACTGTCTGATTTACATAGTGCCTTATTTACACACTGCCTGATTAACAAACTGTCTGATTTACATAGTGCCTGAATTACACACTGCTTGATTAACAAACTGCCTGATTTACATCTGCCTGATTAACACACTACCTGATTAAC
Source organism: Carcharodon carcharias (assembly GCF_017639515.1). NCBI lineage: Eukaryota > Metazoa > Chordata > Chondrichthyes > Lamniformes > Lamnidae > Carcharodon > Carcharodon carcharias. Next base: position 168,746,097 of record NC_054477.1, on the reverse strand, counting down.
ACCCTGCCTGATTTACATAGTGCCAGATTAACACACTGCCTGATTAACACACTGTCTGATTTACATAGTTCCTGATTAACACACTGCCTGTTTTACACACTGCCTGATTAACACACTGTCAGATTTACATAGTGCCTGATTTCCACACTGCCTGATTAACACACTGTCTGATCTGCATAGTGTCTGATTTACACACTACCTGATTTACACACTGCCTGATCAACACACTGCCTGATTTACACACTGCCTGATTAACACACTGTCTGATTTACACACTGCCTGATTAACACACTGTCTGATTTACATAGTGCCTGATTTACACACTGTCTGATTTACATAGTGCCTGATTAACAAAATGCCTGATTTACATAATGCCTGATTAACCCACTGTCTGATTTACATAGTGCCTGATTAAAACAATGTCTCTTTTACATAGTGCCTGATTAACACACTGTCTGATTTACATATGGCCTGATTAACACACTGCCTGATTTACATAGTGCCTGATTAAAACACTGTCTGATTTACATAGTGCCTGATTAACACACTGTCTGATTTAGATAGTGCCCGAATAACACACTGCCTGATTAACACACTGTCTGATTTATATAGTGCCTGATTTACACACTGCCTGATTATCACACTGCCTGATTTACATAGTGCCTGATTAAAACACTGTCTGATTTACATAGTGCCAGATTAACACACTGCCTGATTTACATAGTGCCTGATTTACACACTGCCTGATTAACAAACTGCCTGATTAACACACTGCCTGATTAGCACACTGTCTGATGTACATAGTGCCTGATTTACATAGTGCCTGATTAACACACTGCCTGTTTTACACACTGCCTGATTAACACACTGTCTGATTTACATAGTGCCTGATTAACACACTGCCTGATTTCCACACTGCCTGATTAACACACTGTCTGTTCTGCATAGTGCCTGATTTACACACTGCCTGATCAACACACTGCCTGATTTACACACTGCCTGATTAACACACTGTCTGATTTACATAGTGCCTGATTTACACACTGTTGATTTACATAGTGCCTGATTAACACACTGTCTGATTTACATAGGGCCTGATTAACAAAATGCCTGATTTACATAATGCCTGATTAACCCACTGTCTGATTTACATAGTGCCTGATTAAAACAATGCCTCTTTTACATAGTGCCTGATTAACACACTGTCTGATTTACATAGGGCCTGATTAACACACTGTCTGATTTACATAGTGCCTGATTAAAACACTGTCTGATTTACATAGTGCCTGATTAACACACTGTCTGATTTACATAGTGCCCGATTAACACACTGCCTGATTAACACACTGTCTGATTTACATAGTGCCTGATTAACACACAGTCTGATTTGCATAGTGCCTGATTTACATAGTACCTGATTAACACACTGACTGATTTACATTGTGCCTGATTAAAACACTGTCTGATTTACATAGAGCCTGATTTACACACTGCCTGATTAACTCACTGCCTGATTTACACACTGCCTGATTAACACACTGTCTGATTTACATAGTGCCTGATTAACCCACTGCCTGAATAACACACTGCCTGATTAACACACTGTCTGATTTACATAGTGCCTGATTAACACTCTGCCTGATTAACACACTGTCTGATTTACATAGTGCCTGATTTACACACTGCCTTATTAACACACTGCCTGATTAACAAACTGTCTGATATACATAGTGCCTGATTTACACACTGCCTGATTAACATAGTGCCTGATTAACACACAGTCTGATTTACATAGTGCCTGATTTACATACTGCCTGATTAACACACTGTCTGATTTACATAGAGCCTGATTTACACAAAGCATGATTAACTCACTGTCTGATTTACAGAGTGCATGATTTACACACTGCCTGATTAATATAGTGCCTGATTAACACACTGTCTGATTTACATAGTGCCTGATTCCCAAACTGCCTGATTAACACACTGTCTGATTTACATCATGCATGATTTAAACACTTCCTGATTAACATAGTGCCTGATTAACACACTGTCTTATTTACATAGTGCCTTTTTTACACACTGCCTGATTAACAAACTGCCTGATTAACACAGTGCCTGATTAGCACACTGTCTGATTTACATAGTGCCTGATTTACATTGTGCCTGATTAACACACTGCCTGATTTACATAGTGCCTGATTTACATAGTGCCTGATTAACACACAGTCTGAATTACATAGTTCCTGATTTACATAGTGCCTTATTAACACACTGTCTGATTTATATAGTGCCTGATTTACCTAGTGAATGATTTACAAAATGCCTGATTAACACGCTGCCTGATTTACACACTGCCTGATTAACACACTGCCTGATTTACATAGTGGCTGATTAACACAATGCCTGATTTACATAGTGCCTGAATAACACACTGTCTGATTTACATAGTGCCTGATTAACACACTGTCTGATTTACATAGTGCCTGATTAACACACTGCCTGATTAACACACTGTCTGATTTACATAGTGCCTGAATTGCATAGTGCCTGATTTACACACTGCCTGATTAACACACTGCCTGATTAACACGCTGTCTGATTTACAGAATGCCTGATTTACAAACTGCCTGATTAACACACTGTCTGATTTACACCGTGCCTTATTTACACACTGCCTGATTAACTCACTGTCTGATTTACATATGCCTGCTTTACACACTGCCTGATTAATATAGTGCCTGATTAACACACTGTCTTACTAACATTGTGCCTGATTCCCACACTGCCTGATTAACACACTGTCTGATTTACATAGTGCATGATTTACACTCTACCTGATTAACATAGTGCCTGATTAACACACTGTCTGATTTACATAGTGCCTTATTTACACACTGCCTGATTAACACACTGTCTGATTTAAATAGAGCCTGATTTACACACTGCTTGATTAACACACTGTCTGATTTACATAGAGCCTGATTTACACACTGCCTGATTTACATAGTGCCAGAATAACACATTGCCTGATTAACACACTCTCTGATTTACATAGTTCCTGATTAACACACTGCCTGTTTTACACACTGCATGATTAACACACTCTCTGATTTACATAGTGCCTGACTTACACACTGCCTGATTAACACACTGCCTGTTTTACAGACTGCCTGATTAACACACTCTCTGATTTACATAGTGCCTGATTTACGCACTGCCTGATTTACACACTGCCTGATTAACACACTGCCTGATTTACACCCTGCCTGATTAACACACTGTCTGATTTACATAGTGCCTGATTAACACACTGCCTGATTTAAATAGTGCCTGATTAACCCACTGTCTGATTTACATAGTGCCTGATTAAAACAATGTCTCATTTACATAGTGCCTGATTAACACACTGTCTGATTTACATAGTGGCTGATTAACACAATGCCTGATTTACATAGTGCCTGAATAACACACTGTCGAATTTACATAGTGCCTAATTAACACACTGCCTGATTAACACACTGTCTGATTTACATAGTGCCTGAATTGCATAGTGCCTGATTTACACACTGCCTGATTAACACACTGCCTGATTAACACGCTGTCTGATTTACAGAATGCCTGATTTACAAACTGCCTGATTAACACACTGTCTGATTTACACCGTGCCTTATTTACACACTGCCTGATTAACTCACTGTCTGATTTACATATGCCTGCTTTACACACTGCCTGATTAATATAGTGCCTGATTAACACACTGTCTTACTAACATTGTGCCTGATTCCCACACTGCCTGATTAACACACTGTCTGATTTACATAGTGCATGATTTACACTCTACCTGATTAACATAGTGCCTGATTAACACACTGTCTGATTTACATAGTGCCTTATTTACACACTGCCTGATTAACACACTGTCTGATTTAAATAGAGCCTGATTTACACACTGCTTGATTAACACACTGTCTGATTTACATAGAGCCTGATTTACACACTGCCTGATTTACATAGTGCCAGAATAACACATTGCCTGATTAACACACTCTCTGATTTACATAGTTCCTGATTAACACACTGCCTGTTTTACACACTGCATGATTAACACACTCTCTGATTTACATAGTGCCTGACTTACACACTGCCTGATTAACACACTGCCTGTTTTACAGACTGCCTGATTAACACACTCTCTGATTTACATAGTGCCTGATTTACGCACTGCCTGATTTACACACTGCCTGATTAACACACTGCCTGATTTACACCCTGCCTGATTAACACACTGTCTGATTTACATAGTGCCTGATTAACACACTGCCTGATTTAAATAGTGCCTGATTAACCCACTGTCTGATTTACATAGTGCCTGATTAAAACAATGTCTCATTTACATAGTGCCTGATTAACACACTGTCTGATTTACATAGTGGCTGATTAACACAATGCCTGATTTACATAGTGCCTGAATAACACACTGTCGAATTTACATAGTGCCTAATTAACACACTGCCTGATTAACACACTGTCTGATTTACATAGTGCCTGATTAACACACAGTCTGATTTGCATAGTGCCTTATTTACATAGTGCCTGATTTACACACTGCCTGATTAAACAACTGCCTGAATAACACACTGTCTGATTTACATAGTGCCTGATTTACACACTGCCTGATTAACATAGTGCCTGCTTAACACACTGGCTGATTTACACACTGCCTGATTTACACACTGCCTGATTAACATAGTGACTGATTAACACACTTTCTGATTTACATAGAGCCTGATTCACAAACTGCCTGATTAACACATCGTCTGATTTACATCGTGCATGATTTACACACTACCTGATTTACATAGTGCCTGATTAACACACTGTCTGATTTACATAGTGCCTTATTTAACCACTGCCTGATTAACACACTGTCTGATTTACATAGTGCCTGATTTACACACTGCTTGATTAACAAACTGTCTGATTTACATAGTGCCTGATTTACACAATGCCTGATTAAAACACTGCCTGATTTACATAGTGCCTGATTAACACACTGCCTGATTAACACACTGTCTTATTTACATAGATTCTGATTAACACACTGCCTGATTTACACACTGCCTGATTAACACACTGTCTGATTTACATAGTGCCTGATTTACACACTGTCTGATTAACACACTGTCTGATTTACATAGTGCCCGATTTACACACTGCCTGATTTACACACTGCCTGATTAACACACTGCCTGATTTACACACTGCCTGATTAACACACTCTCTGATTTACACACTGCCTGATTAACACACTGTCTGATTTACATAGTGCCTGATTAACACACTGTCTGATTTACATAGTGTGTGATTAACACACTGCCTGATTACTCACTGTCTGATTTACATATGCCTGATTTACACACTGCCTGATTAATATAGTGCCTTATTCCTACACTGCCTGACTAACACACTGTCTGATTTACATAGTGCATGATTTATACATTACCTGATTAACATAGTGCCTGATTAACACACTGTCTGATTTACATAGTGCCTGATTTACACACTGCTTGATTAACAAACTGTCTGATTTACATAGTGTCTGATTTACACACTGCCTGATTAACACACTACCTGATTAACACACTTCCTGATTTACATAGTGCCAAATTAAAACACTGCCTGATTAACACAATGTCTGATTTACATAGTTCCTGATTAACACACTGCCTGTTTTACACACTGCCTGATTAACACACTGTCTGATTTACATAGTGCCTGATTTACACACTGCCTGATTAACACAATGTCTGATTTACATAGTGCCTGATTTACACCCTGACTGATTTACACACTGCCTGATTAACACTCTGCCTGATTTATACACTGCCTGATTAACACACTGTCTGATTTACACACTGCCTGATTAACACACTGTCTGATTTACATAGTGCCTGATTTACACACTGCCTGTTTTACGCACTGCCTGATTAACACACTTTCTGATTTACATAGTGCCTGATTAACACACTGCCTGATTTACATAGTGCCTGATTAACCCACTGTCTGATTTACATAGTGCCTGAATAAAACAATGTCTCACTTACATAGTGCCTGATTAACACACTGTCTGATTTACATAATGGCTGATTAACAAAATGCCTGATTAACACACTGTCTGATTTACACACTGCCTGATTTACACACTGCCTGATTAACACACTGTCTGATTTACATCATGCCTGATTTACACACTGCCTGATTAACATAGTGACTGATTAACACACTGTCTGATTTACATAGTGCCTGATTTACACACTGCCTGATTAACACACTGTCTGATTTACACACTGCCTGATTTACACACTGCCTGATTAACACACTGTCTGATTTACATCATGCCTGATTTACACACTGCCTGATTAACATAGTGACTGATTAACACACTGTCTGATTTACAGAGTGCCTGATTTACAAACTGCCTGATTAACAAACTGACTGATTTACACCGTTCCTGATTTACACACTGCCTGATTAACACACTGTCTGATTTACACACTGCCTGATTTACACACTGCCTGATTAACACACTGTCTGATTTACATCATGCCTGATTTACACACTGCCTGATTAACATAGTGACTGATTAACACACTGTCTGATTTACACAGTGCCTGAATTACACAATGCTTGATTAACAAACTGCCTGATTTACATCTGCCTGATTAACACACTACATAATTAACACCCTGCCTGATTTACATAGTGCCAGATTAACACACTGTCTGATTTACATAGTTCCTGATTAACACAATGTCTGATTTACATAGTGGCTGATTAACACAATGCCTGATTTACATAGTGCCTGAATAACACACTGTCCGATTTACATAGTGCCTGATTAACACACTGTCTGATTTACATAGTGCCTGATTAACACACTGCCTGATTAACACACTGTCTGATTTACATAGTTCCTGATTAACACAATGTCTGATTTACATAGTGGCTGATTAACACAATGCCTGATTTACATAGTGCCTGAATAACACACTGTCCGATTTACATAGTGCCTGATTAACACACTGTCTGATTTACATAGTGCCTGATTAACACACTGCCTGATTAACACACTGTCTGATTTACATAGTGCCTGATTAACACACAGTCTGATTTGCATAGTGCCTGATTTACACACTGACTGATTAACACACTGCCTGATTAACACACTGTCTGATTTACATAGTGCCTGATTTACACACTGCCTGATTAACATTGTGCCTGCTTAACACACTGGCTGATTTACAGAGTCCCTGATTTACAAACTGCCTGATTAACACACTGTCTGATTTACACCGTGCCTGATTTACACACTGCCTGATTAACACACTGTCTGATTTACACACTGCCTGATTTACACACTGCCTGATTAACACACTGTCTGATTTACATCATGCCTGATTTACACACTGCCTGATTAACATAGTGACTGATTAACACACTGTCTGATTTACATAGTGCCTGAATTACACACTGCTTGATTAACAAACTGCCTGATTTACATCTGCCTGATTAACACACTACCTGATTAACACCCTGCCTGATTTACATAGTGCCAGATTAACACACTGCCTGATTAACACACTGTCTGATTTACATAGTTCCTGATTAACACACTGTCTGATTTACATAGTGGCTGATTAACACAATGCCTGATTTACATAGTGCCTGAATAACACACTGTCCGATTTACATAGTGCCTGATTAACACACTGTCTGATTTACATAGTGCCTGATTAACACACTGCCTGATTAACACACTGTCTGATTTACATAGTGCCTGATTAACACACAGTCTGATTTGCATAGTGCCTGATTTACATAGTGCCTGATTTACACACTGCCTGATTAACACACTGCCTGATTAACACACTGTCTGATTTACATAGTGCCTGATTTACACACTGCCTGATTAACATTGTGCCTGCTTAACACACTGGCTGATTTACAGAGTCCCTGATTTACAAACTGCCTGATTAACACACTGTCTGATTTACACCGTGCCTGATTTACACACTGCCTGATTAACACACTGTCTGATTTACATCATGCCTGATTTACACACTGCCTGATTAACATAGTGACTGATTAACACACTGTCTGATTTACATAGTGCCTGAATTACACACTGCTTGATTAACAAACTGCCTGATTTACATCTGCCTGATTAACACACTACCTGATTAACACCCTGCCTGATTTACATAGTGCCAGATTAACACACTGCCTGATTAACACACTGTCTGATTTACATAGTTCCTGATTAACACACTGTCTGATTTACATAGTGGCTGATTAACACAATGCCTGATTTACATAGTGCCTGAATAACACACGGTCCGATTTACATAGTGCCTGATTAACACACTGTCTGATTTACATAGTGCCTGATTAACACACTGCCTGATTAACACACTGTCTGATTTACATAGTGCCTGATTAACACACAGTCTGATTTGCATAGTGCCTGATTTACATAGTGCCTGATTTACACACTGCCTGATTAACACACTGCCTGATTAACACACTGTCTGATTTACATAGTGCCTGATTTACACACTGCCTGATTAACATTGTGCCTGCTTAACACACTTGCTGATTTACACACTGCCTGATTTACACACTGCCTGATTAACACACTGTCTGATTTACATCGTGCCTGATTTACATACTGCCTGATTAACATAGTGACTGATTAACACACTTTCTGATTTACATAGTGCCTGATTCACACACTGCCTGATTAACACATCGTCTGATTTACATCGTGCATGATTTACACACTACCTGATTTACATAGTGCCTGATTAACACACTGTCTGATTTACATAGTGCCTTATTTAACCACTGCCTGATTAACACACTGTCTGATTTACATAGTGCCTGATTTACACACTGCTTGATTAACAAACTGTCTGATTTACATAGTGCCTGATTTACACACTGCCTGATTAACACACTGCCTGATTAAAACACTGCCTGATTTACATAGTGCCTGATTAACACACTGCCTGATTAACACACTGTCTGATTTACATAGATCCTGATTAACACACTGCCTGATTAACACACAGTCTGATTTACATAGTGCATGATTTACACACTGCCTGATTAACATAGTGCCTGATTTACACACTGCTTGATTAAAAAACTGTCAGATTTACATAGTGCCTGATTTACACACTGCCTGATTAACACACTCTCTGATTTACATAGTGCCTGATTAACACACTGTCTGATTTGCATAGTGCCTGATTAACACACTGTCTGATTTGCATAGTGCCTGATTTACATAGTGCCTGATTAATACACTGCCTGATTTACATAGTGCCTCAATTGCATAGTGCCTGATTTACACACTGCCTGATTAACACACTGCCTGATTTACATAGGGCCTGATTAACACACTGCCTGATTTACATAGTGCCTAATTAAAACACTGTCTGATTTACATAGTGCCTGATTATCACATGTCTGATTTACATAGTGCCCGATTAACACACTGCCCGATTAACACACTGTCTGATTTACATAGTGCCTGATTAACACACAGTCTGATTTGCATCGTGCCTGATTTACATCGTGCCTGATTAAAACACTGCCTGATTTACATAGTGCCTGATTAAAACACTGTCTGATTTACATAGTTCCTGAATTACATAGTGCAAGATTAACACACTGTCTGATTTACATAGTGCCTGATTTACACACTGCCTGATTAACACACCGTCTGATTTACATAGTGCCTGATTTACACACTGCTTGATTAACAAACTGTCTGATTTACATAGTGCCTGATTTACACACTGCCTGATTAACACACTGCCTGATTAAAACACTGCCTGATTTACATAGTGCCTGATTAACAATCTGCCTGATTAAGACACTGTCTGATTTACATAGATCCTGATTAACACACTGCCTGATTTACACACTGCCTGATTAACACACTGTCTGATTTACATAGTGCCTGATTTACACACTGCCTGATTAACACACTGTCTGATTTACATAGTGCCCGATTTACACAATGCCTGATTTACACACTGCCTGATTAACACACTCTCTGATTTACACACTGCCTGATTAACACACTGTCTGATTTACATAGTGCCTGATTAACACACTGTCTGATTTACATAGTGTGTGAAAAACACTCTGCCTGATTACTCACTGTCTGATTTACATATGCCTGATTTACACACTGCCTGATTAATATAGTGCCTTATTCCTACACTGCCTGACTAACACACTGTCTGATTTACATAGTGCATGATTTACACACTACCTGATTAACATAGTGCCTGATTAACACACTGTCTGATTTATATAGTGCCTTATTTACACACTGAAAGATTTACACACTGTCTGATTTACATAGTGCCTGATTTACACACTGCTTGATTAACAAACTGTCTGATTTACATAGTGTCTGATTTACACACTGCCTGATTAACACACTACCTGATTAATACACTTCCTGATTTACATAGTGCCAAATTAACACACTGCCTGATTAACACACTGTCTGATTTACATAGTTCCTGATTAACACACTGCCTGTTTTAGACACTGCCTGATTAACACACTGTCTGATTTACATAGTGCCTGTTTTACACACTGCCTGATTAACACAATGTCTGATTTACATAGTGCCTGATTTACACACTGCCTGATTTACACACTGCCTGATTAACACTCTGCCTGATTTACACACTGCCTGATTAACACACTGTCTGATTTACACACTGCCTGATTAACACACTGTCTGATTTACATAGTGCCTGATTTACACACTGTCTGATTTACATAGTGCCTGATTAACACACTGCCTGATTTACATAGCGCCTGATTAACCCACTGTCTGATTTACATAGTGCCTGATTAAAACAATGTCACATTTACATAGTGCCTGATTAACACACAGTCTGATTGACATAGTGCCTGATTAACACACTGCCTGATTTACATAGTGCCTGATTAACACACTGTCTGATTTAAATAGTGACTGATTAACACACTGTCTGATTTACATAGTGCCTGATTAACACACTGCCTGATTAACACACTGTCTGATTTACGTAGTGCCTGATTTACATAGTGCCTGATTAACACACTGCCTGATTTACATATTGCCTGATTAAAACACTGTCTGATTTACATAGTGCCTGTATTACATAGTGCCTGATTAACACACTGCCGGATTAACACAATGTCTGACTTACATAGTGTCTGTTTTAAACACAGACTGATTAACACACTGCCTGATTAACACACTGTCTGATTTACAGAGTGCCTGATTTACAAACTGCCTGATTAACACACTGTCTGATTTACACCGTGCCTGATTTACACACTGCCTGATTAACACACTGTCTGATTTACACACTGCCTGATTTACACACTGCCTGATTAACACACTGTCTGATTTACATCATGCCTGATTTACACACTGCCTGATTAACATAGTGACTGATTAACACACTGTCTGATTTACACAGTGCCTGAATTACACAATGCTTGATTAACAAACTGCCTGATTAACACACTGTCTGATTTACAGAGTGCCTGATTTACAAACTGCCTGATTAACAAACTGACTGATTTACACCGTGCCTGATTTACACACTGCCTGATTAACACACTGTCTGATTTACACACTGCCTGATTTACACACTGCCTGATTAACACACTGTCTGATTTACATCATGCCTGATTTACACACTGCCTGATTAACATAGTGACTGATTAACACACTGTCTGATTTACACAGTGCCTGAATTACACAATGCTTGATTAACAAACTGCCTGATTTACATCTGCCTGATTAACACACTACATAATTAACACCCTGCCTGATTTACATAGTGCCAGATTAACACACTGCCTGATTAACACACTGTCTGATTTACATAGTTCCTGATTAACACAATGTCTGATTTACATAGTGGCTGATTAACACACTGTCCGATTTACATAGTGCCTGAATAACACACTGTCCGATTTACATAGTGCCTGATTAACACACTGTCTGATTTACATAGTACCTGATTAACACACTGCCTGATTAACACACTGTCTGACTTACATAGTGCCTGATTAACACACAGTCTGATTTGCATAGTGCCTGATTTACATAGTGCCTGATTTACACACTGACTGATTAACACACTGCCTGATTAACACACTGTCTGATTTACATAGTGCCTGATTTACACACTGCCTGATTAACATTGTGCCTGCTTAACACACTGGCTGATTTACAGAGTCCCTGATTTACAAACTGCCTGATTAACACACTGTCTGATTTACACCGTGCCTGATTTACACACTGCCTGATTAACACACTGTCTGATTTACACACTGCCTGATTTACACACTGCCTGATTAACACACTGTCTGATTTACATCATGCCTGATTTACACACTGCCTGATTAACATAGTGACTGATTAACACACTGTCTGATTTACATAGTGCCTGAATTACACACTGCTTGATTAACAAACTGCCTGATTTACATCTGCCTGATTAACACACTACCTGATTAACACCCTGCCTGATTTACATAGTGCCAGATTAACACACTGCCTGATTAACACACTGTCTGATTTACATAGTTCCTGATTAACACACTGTCTGATTTACATAGTGGCTGATTAACACAATGCCTGATTTACATAGTGCCTGAATAACACACTGTCCGATTTACATAGTGCCTGATTAACACACTGTCTGATTTACATAGTGCCTGATTAACACACTGCCTGATTAACACACTGTCTGATTTACATAGTGCCTGATTAACACACAGTCTGATTTGCATAGTGCCTGATTTACATAGTGCCTGATTTACACACTGCCTGATTAACACACTGCCTGATTAACACACTGTCTGATTTACATAGTGCCTGATTTACACACTGCCTGATTAACATTATGCCTGCTTAACACACTGGCTGATTTACAGAGTCCCTGATTTACAAACTGCCTGATTAACACACTGTCTGATTTACACCGTGCCTGATTTACACACTGACTGATTAACACACTGTCTGATTTACATCATGCCTGATTTACACACTGCCTGATTAACATAGTGACTGATTAACACACTGTCTGATTTACATAGTGCCTGAATTACACACTGCTTGATTAACAAACTGCCTGATTTACATCTGCCTGATTAACACACTACCTGATTAACACCCTGCCTGATTTACATAGTGCCAGATTAACACACTGCCTGATTAACACACTGTCTGATTTACATAGTTCCTGATTAACACACTGTCTGATTTACATAGTGGCTGATTAACACAATGCCTGATTTACATAGTGCCTGAATAACACACGGTCCGATTTACATAGTGCCTGATTAACACACTGTCTGATTTACATAGTGCCTGATTAACACACTGCCTGATTAACACACTGTCTGATTTATATAGTGCCTGATTAACACACAGTCTGATTTGCATAGTGCCTGATTTACATAGTGCCTGATTTACACACTGCCTGATTAACACACTGCCTGATTAACACACTGTCTGATTTACATAGTGCCTGATTTACACACTGCCTGATTAACATTGTGCCTGCTTAACACACTTGCTGATTTACACACTGCCTGATTTACACACTGCCTGATTAACACACTGTCTGATTTACATCGTGCCTGATTTACATACTGCCTGATTAACATAGTGACTGATTAACACACTTTCTGATTTACATAGTGCCTGATTCACACACTGCCTGATTAACACATCGTCTGATTTACATCGTGCATGATTTACACACTACCTGATTTACATAGTGCCTGATTAACACTCTGTCTGATTTACATAGTGCCTTATTTAACCACTGCCTGATTAACACACTGTCTGATTTACATAGTGCCTGATTTACACACTGCTTGATTAACAAACTGTCTGATTTACATAGTGCCTGATTTACACACTGCCTGATTAACACACTGCCTGATTAAAACACTGCCTGATTTACATAGTGCCTGATTAACACACTGCCTGATTAACACACTGTCTGATTTACATAGATCCTGATGAACACACTGCCTGATTAACACACAGTCTGATTTACATAGTGCATGATTTACACACTGCCTGATTAACATAGTGCCTGATTTACACACTGCTTGATTAAAAAACTGTCAGATTTACATAGTGCCTGATTTACACACTGCCTGATTAACACACTCTCTGATTTACATAGTGCCTGATTAACACACTGTCTGATTTGCATAGTGCCTGATTAACACACTGTCTGATTTGCATAGTGCCTGATTTACATAGTGCCTGATTAATACACTGCCTGATTTACATAGTGCCTCAATTGCATAGTGCCTGATTTACACACTGCCTGATTAACACACTGCCTGATTTACATAGGGCCTGATTAACACACTGCCTGATTTACATAGTGCCTAATTAAAACACTGTCTGATTTACATAGTGCCTGATTATCACATGTCTGATTTACATAGTGCCCGATTAACACACTGCCCGATTAACACACTGTCTGATTTACAGAGTGCCTGATTAACACACAGTCTGATTTGCATCGTGCCTGATTTACATCGTGCCTGATTAAAACACTGCCTGATTTACATAGTGCCTGATTAAAACACTGTCTGATTTACATAGTGCCTGAATTACATAGTGCAAGATTAACACACTGTCTGATTTACATAGTGCCTGATTAACACACTGTCTGATTTACATAGTGCCTGATTTACACACTGCCTGATTAACACACTGTCTGATTTACATAGTGCCTGATTTACACACTGCTTGATTAACAAACTGTCTGATTTACATAGTGCCTGATTTACACACTGCCTGATTAACACACTGCCTGATTAAAACACTGCCTGATTTACATAGTGCCTGATTAACAATCTGCCTGATTAAGACACTGTCTGATTTACATAGATCCTGATTAACACACTGCCTGATTTACACACTGCCTGATTAACACACTGTCTGATTTACATAGTGCCTGATTTACACACTGCCTGATTAACACACTGTCTGATTTACATAGTGCCCGATTTACACAATGCCTGATTTACACACTGCCTGATTAACACACTCTCTGATTTACACACTGCCTGATTAACACACTGTCTGATTTACATAGTGCCTGATTAACACACTGTCTGATTTACATAGTGTGTGAAAAACACTCTGCCTGTTTACTCACTGTCTGATTTACATATGCCTGATTTACACACTGCCTGATTAATATAGTGCCTTATTCCTACACTGCCTGACTAACACACTGTCTGATTTACATAGTGCATGATTTACACACTACCTGATTAACATAGTGCCTGATTAACACACTGTCTGATTTATATAGTGCCTTATTTACACACTGAAAGATTTACACACTGTCTGATTTACATAGTGCCTGATTTACACACTGCTTGATTAACAAACTGTCTGATTTACATAGTGTCTGATTTACACACTGCCTGATTAACACACTACCTGATTAATACACTTCCTGATTTACATAGTGCCAAATTAACACACTGCCTGATTAACACACTGTCTGATTTACATAGTTCCTGATTAACACACTGCCTGTTTTAGACACTGCCTGATTAACACACTGTCTGATTTACATAGTGCCTGTTTTACACACTGCCTGATTAACACAATGTCTGATTTACATAGTGCCTGATTTACACACTGCCTGATTTACACACTGCCTGATTAACACTCTGCCTGATTTACACACTGCCTGATTAACACACTGTCTGATTTACACACTGCCTGATTAACACACTGTCTGATTTACATAGTGCCTGATTTACACACTGTCTGATTTACATAGTGCCTGATTAACACACTGCCTGATTTACATAGCGCCTGATTAACCCACTGTCTGATTTACATAGTGCCTGATTAAAACAATGTCACATTTACATAGTGCCTGATTAACACACAGTCTGATTGTCATAGTGCCTGATTAACACACTGCCTGATTTACATAGTGCCTGATTAACACACTGTCTGATTTAAATAGTGACTGATTAACACACTGTCTGATTTACATAGTGCCTGATTAACACACTGCCTGATTAACACACTGTCTGATTTACGTAGTGCCTGATTTACATAGTGCCTGATTAACACACTGCCTGATTTACATATTGCCTGATTAAAACACTGTCTGATTTACATAGTGCCTGTATTACATAGTGCCTGATTAACACACTGCCGGATTAACACAATGTCTGACTTACATAGTGTCTGTTTTAAACACAGACTGATTAACACACTGCCTGATTAACACACTGCCGGATTAACAAACTGTCTGATTTACATAGTGCCTGATTTACACACTGCCTGATTCACTCACTGTCTGATTTACATATGCCTGCTTTACACACTGCCTGATTAATATAGTGCCTGATTAACACACTGTCTGATTAACATAGTGCCTGATTCCCACACTGCCTGATTAACACACTGTCTGATTTACATAGTGCATGATTTACGCTCTACCTGATTAACATAGTGCCTGATTAACACACTGTCTGATTTACATAGTGCCTTATTTACACACTGCCTGATTAACACACTGTCTGATTTAAATAGTGCCTGATTTACACAATGCTTGATTAACACACTACCTGATTAACACACTGCCTGATTTACATAGTTCCAGATTAACACACTGCCTGATTAACACACTGTCTGAATTACATAGTTCCTGATTAACACACTGCCTGTTTTACACACTGCCTGATTAAGACACTGTCTGATTTAAATAGTGCCTGATTAACACACTGCCTGATTAACACACTGTCTGATTTACATAGTTCCTGATTAACACAGTGCCTGATTTACACACTGCCTGATTAACACACTGTCTGATTTACATAGTGTCTGATTCCCACACTGCCTGTTTAACACACTGTCTGATTTACATAGTGCCTGATTAACACACTGTCTGATTTACATAGTGCCTGTTTAACACACTGCCTGATGTACATAGTGCCTGATTAAACCACTGTCTGATTTACATCGTGCCTGATTAAAACAATGTCTCATTTACATAGTGCCTGATTAACACACCGCCTGATTTACATTGTGCCTGAATAACACACTGTCTGATTTACATAGTGCCTGATTAACACACTGTCTGATTTACATAGTGCCTGATTAACACACTGCCTGATTAATACACTGTCTGATTTACATAGTGCCTGACTAACACACGGTCTGATTTGCATAGTGCCTGATTTACATAGTGCCTGATTAACACACTGACTGATTTACATAGTGCCTGATTAACACACTGTCTGATTTACATAGTGCCTGTTTAACACACTGCCTGATTTACATAGTGCCTGATTAAACCACTGTCTGATTTACATCGTGCCTGATTAAAACAATGTCTCATTTACATAGTGCCTGATTAACACACCGCCTGATTTACATTGTGCCTGAATAACACACTGTCTGAGTTACATAGTGCCTGATTAACACACTGTCTGATTTACATAGTGCCTGATTAACACACTGCCTGATTAACACACTGTCTGATTTACATAGTGCCTGATTAACACACAGTCTGATTTGCATAGTGCCTGATTTACATAGCGCCTGATTAACACACTGACTGATTTACATAGTGCCTGATTAAAACACTGTCTGATTTACATAGTGCCTGAATTACATAGTGCCTGATTAACACACTGCCTGATTTACACACTGCCTGATTAACACACTGCCTGATTTACATTGTGCCTGATTAACCCACTGCCTGAATAACGCACTGCCTGATTAACACACTGTCTGAATTACATAGTTCCTGATTAACACACTGCCTGTTTTACACACTGCCTGATTAAGACACTGTCTGATTTAAATAGTGCCTGATTAACACACTGCCTGATTAACACACTGTCTGATTTACATAGTTCCTGATTAACACAGTGCCTGATTTACACACTGCCTGATTAACACAGTGTCTGATTTACATAGTGTCTGATTCCCACACTGCCTGGTTAACACACTGTCTGATTTAAATTGTGCCTTATTTACACACTGAAAGATTAACACACAGTCTGATTTACATAGTGCCTGATTAACACACTACTTGATTAACAAACTGTCTGATTTACATACTGCCTGATTAACACACTGCCTGATTAACACACTGCCTGATTTACATAGTTCCTGAATAACACACTGCCTGTTTTACACACTGCCTGATTAACACACTGTCTAATTTACATAGTTCCTGATTAACACAATGCCTGTTTTACACACTGCCTGAATAACACACTGTCTGATTTACATAGTTCCTGAATAACACACTGCCTGTTTTACACACTGCCTGATTAACACACTGTCTAATTTACATAGTTCCTGAATAACACACTGCCTGTTTTACACACTGCCTAATTAACACACTGTCTGATTTACATTGTTCCTGAATAACACACTGCCTGTTTTACACACTGCCTGATTAACACACTGTCTAATTTACATAGTTCCTGATTAACACAATGCCTGTTTTACACACTGCCTGAGTAACACACTGTCTGACTTACATCGTGCCTGATTAACACACTGCCTGATTAACACACTGTCTAATTTACATAGTTCCTGAATAACACACTGCCTGTTTTACACACTGCCTAATTAACACACTGTCTGATTTACATAGTTCCTGAATAACACACTGCCTGTTTTACACACTGCCTGATTAACACACTGTCTAATTTACATAGTTCCTGATTAACACAATGCCTGTTTTACACACTGCCTGAGTAACACACTGTCTGACTTACATCGTGCCTGATTAACACACTGCCTGATTAACACACTGTCTGATTTACATAGTTCCTGATTAAAACACTGCCTGATTTACACACTGCCTGATTTACAAGCTGCCTGATTAACACACTGTCTGATTTACATAGTGCCTGATTAACACACTGTCTGATTTACATAGTGCCTGTTTAACACACTGCCTGATGTACATAGTGCCTGATTAAACCACTGTCTGATTTACATCGTGCCTGATTAAAACAATGTCTCATTTACATAGTGCCTGATTAACACACCGCCTGATTTACATTGTGCCTGAATAACACACTGTCTGAGTTACATAGTGCCTGATTAACACACTGTCTGATTTACATAGTGCCTGATTAACACACTGCCTGATTAACACACTGTCTGATTTACATAGTGCCTGATTAACACACAGTCTGATTTGCATAGTGCCTGATTTACATAGCGCCTGATTAACACACTGACTGATTTACATAGTGCCTGATTAAAACACTGTCTGATTTACATAGTGCCTGAATTACATAGTGCCTGATTAACACACTGCCTGATTTACACACTGCCTGATTAACACACTGCCTGATTTACATTGTGCCTGATTAACCCACTGCCTGAAAAACGCACTGCCTGATTAACACACTGTCTGAATTACATAGTTCCTGATTAACACACTGCCTGTTTTACACACTGCCTGATTAAGACACTGTCTGATTTAAATAGTGCCTGATTAACACACTGCCTGATTAACACACTGTCTGATTTACATAGTTCCTGATTAACACAGTGCCTGATTTACACACTGCCTGATTAACACAGTGTCTGATTTACATAGTGTCTGATTCCCACACTGCCTGGTTAACACACTGTCTGATTTAAATTGTGCCTTATTTACACACTGAAAGATTAACACACAGTCTGATTTACATAGTGCCTGATTAACACACTACTTGATTAACAAACTGTCTGATTTACATACTGCCTGATTAACACACTGCCTGATTAACACACTGCCTGATTTACATAGTTCCTGAATAACACACTGCCTGTTTTACACACTGCCTGATTAACACACTGTCTAATTTACATAGTTCCTGATTAACACAATGCCTGTTTTACACACTGCCTGAATAACACACTGTCTGATTTACATAGTTCCTGAATAACACACTGCCTGTTTTACACACTGCCTGATTAACACACTGTCTAATTTACATAGTTCCTGAATAACACACTGCCTGTTTTACACACTGCCTAATTAACACACTGTCTGATTTACATTGTTCCTGAATAACACACTGCCTGTTTTACACACTGCCTGATTAACACACTGTCTAATTTACATAGTTCCTGATTAACACAATGCCTGTTTTACACACTGCCTGAGTAACACACTGTCTGACTTACATCGTGCCTGATTAACACACTGCCTGATTAACACACTGTCTAATTTACATAGTTCCTGAATAACACACTGCCTGTTTTACACACTGCCTAATTAACACACTGTCTGATTTACATAGTTCCTGAATAACACACTGCCTGTTTTACACACTGCCTGATTAACACACTGTCTAATTTACATAGTTCCTGATTAACACAATGCCTGTTTTACACACTGCCTGAGTAACACACTGTCTGACTTACATCGTGCCTGATTAACACACTGCCTGATTAACACACTGTCTGATTTACATAGTTCCTGATTAAAACACTGCCTGATTTACACACTGCCTGATTTACAAGCTGCCTGATTAACACACTGTCTGATTTACATAGTGCCTGATTAACACACTGTCTGATTTACATAGTGCCTGTTTAACACACTGCCTGATGTACATAGTGCCTGATTAAACCACTGTCTGATTTACATCGTGCCTGATTAAAACAATGTCTCATTTACATAGTGCCTGATTAACACACCGCCTGATTTACATTGTGCCTGAATAACACACTGTCTGATTTACATAGTGCCTGATTAACACACTGTCTGATTTACATAGTGCCTGATTAACACACTGCCTGATTAACACACTGTCTGATTTACATAGTGCCTGATTAACACACAGTCTGATTTGCATAGTGCCTGATTTACATAGTGCCTGATTAACACACTGACTGATTTACATAGTGCCTGATTAAAACACTGTCTGATTTACATAGTGCCTGAATTACATAGTGCCTGATTAACACACTGCCTGATTTACACACTGCCTGATTAACACACTGCCTGATTTACATTGTGCCTGATTAACCCACTGCCTGAATAACGCACTGCCTGATTAACACACTGTCTGATGTACATAGTGCCTGATTAACACTCTGCCTGATTAACACACTGTCTGATTTACATAGTGCCTGATTTACACACTGCCTTATTAACACACTGCCTGATTAACACACTGTCTGATATACATAGTGCCTGATTTACACACTGCCTGGTTAACATAGTGCCTGATTAACACACTATCTGATTTACATAATGCCTGATTTACACACTGCCTGATTAACTCACTGTCTGTTTTACAGAGTGCATGATTTACACACTGCCTGATTAATATAGTGCCTGATTAACACATTGTCTGATTTACATAGTGCCTGATTCCCACCCTGCCTGATTAAAACACTGTCTGATTAACATAGTGCCTGATTTACATAGTGCCTGATTAACACACTGTCTGATTAACATAGTGCCTGATTTACATAGTGCCTGATTAACACACTGCCTGATTTACATAGTGCCTGATTTACATAGTGCCTGATTAACACACAGTCTGAATTGCATAGTTCCTGATTTACATAGTGCCTTATTAACACACTGTCTGATTTACATAGTGCCTGATTTACATAGTGCCTGATTTACAAACTGCCTGATTAACACGCTGCCTGATTTACACACTGCCTGATTAACACACTGCCTGATTTACATAGTGCCTGATTAGCACGCCGCCTGATTAACCCACTGCCTGATTAACACACTGTCTGACATACATAGTGCCGAATTAAAACACCGCCTGATTTACACACTGCCTGATTAACACACTGTCTGATTTAAATAGTGCCTGATTTACACACTGCTTGATTAACAAACTGTCTGATTTACATAGTGCCTGATTTACACACTGCCTGATTAACACTCTGCCTGATTAAAACACTGCCTGATTTACATAGTGCCTGATTAACAAACTGCCTGATTAACACACTGTCTGATTTACATAGATCCTGATTAACACACTGCCTGATTTACACACTGCCTGATTAACACACTGTCTGATTTACATAGTGCCTGATTTACACACTGCCTGATTAACACACTGTCTGATTTACATAGTGCCCGATTTACACACTGCCTGATTTACACACTGCCTGATTAACACACTGCCTGATGTACACACTGCCTGATTAACACACTCTCTAATTTACACACTGCCTGATTAACACACTGTCTGATTTACATAGTGCCTGATTAACACACTGTCTGATTTACATAGTGTGTGAAAAACACTCTGCCTGATTACTCACTGTCTGATTTACATATGCCTGATTTACACACTGCCTGATTAATATAGTGCCTTATTCCTACACTGCCTGACTAACACACTGTCTGATTTACATAGTGCATGATTTACACACTACCTGATTAACATAGTGCCTGATTAACACACTGTCTGATTTATATAGTGCCTTATTTACACACTGAAAGATTTACACACTGTCTGATTTACATAGTGCCTGATTTACACACTGCTTGATTAACACACTGTCTGATTTACATAGTGTCTGATTTACACACTGCCTGATTAACACACTACCTGATTAATACACTTCCTGATTTACATAGTGCCAAATTAACACACTGCCTGATTAACACACTGTCTGATTTACATAGTTCCTGATTAACACACTGCCTGTTTTAGACACTGCCTGATTAACACACTGTCTGATTTACATAGTGCCTGTTTTACACACTGCCTGATTAACACAATGTCTGATTTACATAGTGCCTGATTTACACACTGCCTGATTTACACACTGCCTGATTAACACTCTGTCTGATTTACACACTGCCTGATTAACACACTGTCTGATTTACACACTGCCTGATTAACACACTGTCTGATTTACATAGTGCCTGATTTACACACTGTCTGATTTACATAGTGCCTGATTAACACACTGCCTGATTTACATAGCGCCTGATTAACCCACTGTCTGATTTACATAGTGCCTGATTAAAACAATGTCACATTTACATAGTGCCTGATTAACACACAGTCTGATTGACATATTGCCTGATTAACACACTGCCTGATTTACATAGTGCCTGATTAACACACTGTCTGATTTACATAGTGCCTGATTAACACACTGCCTGATTAACACACTGTCTGATTTACGTAGTGCCTGATTTACATAGTGCCTGATTAACACACTGCCTGATTTACATATTGCCTGATTAAAACACTGTCTGATTTACATAGTGCCTGATTAAAACAATGTCACATTTACATAGTGCCTGATTAACACACAGTCTGATTGACATAGTGCCTGATTAACACACTGCCTGATTTACATAGTGCCTGATTAACACACTGTCTGATTTAAATAGTGACTGATTAACACACTGTCTGATTTACATAGTGCCTGATTAACACACTGCCTGATTAACACACTGTCTGATTTACGTAGTGCCTGATTTACATAGTGCCTGATTAACACACTGCCTGGTTTACATATTGCCTGATTAAAACACTGTCTGATTTACATAGTGCCTGTATTACATAGTGCCTGATTAACACACTGCCGGATTAACACAATGTCTGACTTACATAGTGTCTGTTTTAAACACAGACTGATTAACACACTGCCTGATTAACACACTGCCGGATTAACAAACTGTCTGATTTACATAGTGCCTGATTTACACACTGCCTGATTCACTCACTGTCTGATTTACATATGCCTGCTTTACACACTGCCTGATTAATATAGTGCCTGATTAACACACTGTCTGATTAACATAGTGCCTGATTCCCACACTGCCTGATTAACACACTGTCTGATTTACATAGTGCATGATTTACGCTCTACCTGATTAACATAGTGCCTGATTAACACACTGTCTGATTTACATAGTGCCTTATTTACACACTGCCTGATTAACACACTGTCTGATTTAAATAGTGCCTGATTTACACAATGCTTGATTAACACACTACCTGATTAACACACTGCCTGATTTACATAGTTCCAGATTAACACACTGCCTGATTAACACACTGTCTGAATTACATAGTTCCTGATTAACACACTGCCTGTTTTACACACTGCCTGATTAAGACACTGTCTGATTTAAATAGTGCCTGATTAACACACTGCCTGATTAACACACTGTCTGATTTACATAGTTCCTGATTAACACAGTGCCTGATTTACACACTGCCTGATTAACACACTGTCTGATTTACATAGTGTCTGATTCCCACACTGCCTGTTTAACACACTGTCTGATTTAAATTGTGCCTTATTTACACACTGAAAGATTAACACACAGTCTGATTTACATAGTGCCTGATTTACACACTACTTGATTAACAAACTGTCTGATTTACATAGTGCCTGATTTACACACTGCCTGATTAACACACTACCTGATTAACAGACTGCCTGATTTACATAGTGCCTAATTAACACACTGTCTGATTTACATAGTTCCTGAATAACACACTGCCTGTTTTACACACTGCCTGATTAACACACTGTCTAATTTACATAGTTCCTGAATAACACACTGCCTGTTTTACACACTGCCTGAGTAACACACTGTCTGACTTACATCGTGCCTGATTAACACACTGCCTGATTAACACACTGTCTGATTTACATAGTTCCTGATTAAAACACTGCCTGATTTACACACTGCCTGATTTACAAGCTGCCTGATTAACACACTGTCTGATTTACATAGTGCCTGATTAACACACTGTCTGATTTACATAGTGCCTGTTTAACACACTGCCTGATTTACATAGTGCCTGATTAAACCACTGTCTGATTTACATCGTGCCTGATTAAAACAATGTCTCATTTACATAGTGCCTGATTAACACACCGCCTGAATAACACACTGTCTGATTTACATAGTGCCTGATTAACACACTGTCTGATTTACATAGTGCCTGATTAACACACTGCCTGATTAACACACTGTCTGATTTACATAGTGCCTGATTAACACACAGTCTGATTTGCATAGTGCCTGATTTACATAGTGCCTGATTAACACACTGACTGATTTACATAGTGCCTGATTAAAACACTGTCTGATTTACATAGTGCCTGAATTACATAGTGCCTGATTAACACACTGCCTGATTTACACACTGCCTGATTAACACACTGCCTGATTTACATTGTGCCTGATTAACCCACTGCCTGAATAACGCACTGCCTGATTAACACACTGTCTGATTTACATAGTGCCTGATTAACACTCTGCCTGATTAACACACTGTCTGATTTACATAGTGCCTGATTTACACACTGCCTTATTAACAGACTGCCTGATTAACACACTGTCTGATATACATAGTGCCTGATTTACACACTGCCTGGTTAACATAGTGCCTGATTAACACACTATCTGATTTACATAATGCCTGATTTACACACTGCCTGATTAACTCACTGTCTGTTTTACAGAGTGCATGATTTACACACTGCCTGATTAATATAGTGCCTGATTAACACATTGTCTGATTTACATAGTGCCTGATTCCCACCCTGCCTGATTAACACACTGTCTGATTTACATAGTGCCGTATTTACACACTGCCTGATTAACAAACTGCCTGATTAACACAGTGCCTGATTAGCACACTGTCTGATTTACATAGTGCCTGATTTACATAGTGCCTGATTAACACACAGTCTGAATTGCATAGTTCCTGATTTACATAGTGCCTTATTAACACACTGTCTGATTTACATAGTGCCTGATTTACATAGTGCCTGATTTACAAACCGCCTGATTAACACGCAGCCTGATTTACACACTGCCTGATTAACACACTGCCTGATTTACATAGTGCCTGATTAGCACGCCGCCTGATTAACCCACTGCCTGATTAACACACTGTCTGACATACATAGTGCCGAATTAACACACCGCCTGATTTACACACTGCCTGATTAACACACTGTCTGATTTAAATAGTGCCTGATTTACACACTGCTTGATTAACAAACTGTCTGATTTACATAGTGCCTGATTTACACACTGCCTGATTAACACTCTGCCTGATTAAAACACTGCCTGATTTACATAGTGCCTGATTAACAAACTGCCTGATTAACACACTGTCTGATTTACATAGATCCTGATTAACACACTGCCTGATTTACACACTGCCTGATTAACACACTGTCTGATTTACATAGTGCCTGATTTACACACTGCCTGATTAACACACTGTCTGATTTACATAGTGCCTGATTTACACACTGCCTGATTTACACACTGCCTGATTAACACACTGCCTGATGTACACACTGCCTGATTAACACACTCTCTGATTTACACACTGCCTGATTAACACACTGTCTGATTTACATAGTGCCTGATTAACACACTGTCTGATTTACATAGTGTGTGAAAAACACTCTGCCTGATTACTCACTGTCTGATTTACATATGCCTGATTTACACACTGCCTGATTAATATAGTGCCTTATTCCTACACTGCCTGACTAACACACTGTCTGATTTACATAGTGCATGATTTACACACTACCTGATTAACATAGTGCCTGATTAACACACTGTCTGATTTATATAGTGCCTTATTTACACACTGAAAGATTTACACACTGTCTGATTTACATAGTGCCTGATTTACACACTGCTTGATTAACAAACTGTCTGATTTACATAGTGTCTGATTTACACACTGCCTGATTAACACACTACCTGATTAATACACTTCCTGATTTACATAGTGCCAAATTAACACACTGCCTGATTAACACACTGTCTGATTTACATAGTTCCTGATTAACACACTGCCTGTTTTAGACACTGCCTGATTAACACACTGTCTGATTTACATAGTGCCTGTTTTACACACTGCCTGATTAACACAATGTCTGATTTACATAGTGCCTGATTTACACACTGCCTGATTTACACACTGCCTGATTAACACTCTGCCTGATTTACACACTGCCTGATTAACACACTGTCTGATTTACACACTGCCTGATTAACACACTGTCTGATTTACATAGTGCCTGATTTACACACTGTCTGATTTACATAGTGCCTGATTAACACACTGCCTGATTTACATAGCGCCTGATTAACCCACTGTCTGATTTACATATTGCCTGATTAAAACAATGTCACATTTACATAGTGCCTGATTAACACACAGTCTGATTGACATAGTGCCTGATTAACACACTGCCTGATTTACATAGTGCCTGATTAACACACTGTCTGATTTAAATAGTGACTGATTAACACACTGTCTGATTTACATAGTGCCTGATTAACACACTGCCTGATTAACACACTGTCTGATTTACGTAGTGCCTGATTTACGTAGTGCCTGATTAATACACTGCCTGATTTACATATTGCCTGATTAAAACACTGTCTGATTTACATAGTGCCTGTATTACATAGTGCCTGATTAACACACTGCCGGATTAACACAATGTCTGACTTACATAGTGTCTGTTTTAAACACAGACTGATTAACACACTGCCTGATTAACACACTGCCGGATTAACAAACTGTCTGATTTACATAGTGCCTGATTTACACACTGCCTGATTCACTCACTGTCTGATTTACATATGCCTGCTTTACACACTGCCTGATTAATATAGTGCCTGATTAACACACTGTCTGATTAACATAGTGCCTGATTCCCACACTGCCTGATTAACACACTGTCTGATTTACATAGTGCATGATTTACGCTCTACCTGATTAACATAGTGCCTGATTAACACACTGTCTGATTTACATAGTGCCTTATTTACACACTGCCTGATTAACACACTGTCTGATTTAAATAGTGCCTGATTTACACAATGCTTGATTAACACACTACCTGATTAACACACTGCCTGATTTACATAGTTCCAGATTAACACACTGCCTGATTAACACACTTTCTGAATTACATAGTTCCTGATTAACACACTGCCTGTTTTACACACTGCCTGATTAAGACACTGTCTGATTTAAATAGTGCCTGATTAACACACTGCCTGATTAACACACTGTCTGATTTACATAGTTCCTGATTAACACAGTGCCTGATTTACACACTGCCTGATTAACACACTGTCTGATTTACATAGTGCCTGATTCCCACACTGCATGTTTAACACACTGTCTGATTTAAATTGTGCCTTATTTACACACTGAAAGATTAACACACAGTCTGATTTACATAGTGCCTGATTTACACACTACTTGATTAACAAACTGTCTGATTTACATAGTGCCTGATTTACACACTGCCTGATTAACACACTACCTGATTAACAGACTGCCTGATTTACATAGTGCCAGATTAACACACTGTCTGATTTACATAGTTCCTGAATAACACACTTCCTGTTTTACACACTGCCTGATTTACAAGCTGCCTGATTAACACACTGTCTGATTTACATAGTGCCTGATTAACACACTGTCTGATTTACATAGTGCCTGTTTAACACACTGCCTGATTTACATAGTGCCTGATTAAACCACTGTCTGATTTACATCGTGCCTGATTAAAACAATGTCTCATTTACATAGTGCCTGATTAACACACCGCCTGATTTACATTGTGCCTGAATAACACACTGTTTGATTTACATAGTGCCTGATTAACACACTGTCTGATTTACATAGTGCCTGATTAACACACTGCCTGATTAACACACTGTCTGATTTACATAGTGCCTGATTAACACACAGTCTGATTTGCATAGTGCCTGATTTACATAGTGCCTGATTAACACACTGACTGATTTACATAGTGCCTGATTAAAACACTGTCTGATTTACATAGTGCCTGAATTACATAGTGCCTGATTAACACACTGCCTGATTTACACACTGCCTGATTAACACACTGCCTGATTTACATTGTGCCTGATTAACCCACTGCTTGAATAACGCACTGCCTGATTAACACACTGTCTGATGTACATAGTGCCTGATTAACACTCTGCCTGATTAACACACTGTCTGATTTACATAGTGCCTGATTTACACACAGCCTTATTAACACACTGCCTGATTAACACACTGTCTGATATACATAGTGCCTGATTTACACACTGCCTGGTTAACATAGTGCCTGATTAACACACTATCTGATTTACATAATGCCTGATTTACACACTGCCTGATTAACTCACTGTCTGTTTTACAGAGTGCATGATTTACACACTGCCTGATTAATATAGTGCCTGATTAACACATTGTCTGATTTACATAGTGCCTGATTCCCACCCTGCCTGATTAACACACTGTCTGATTTACATAGTGCCGTATTTACACACTGCCTGATTAACAAACTGCCTGATTAACACAGTGCCTGATTAGCACACTGTCTGATTTACATAGTGCCTGATTTACATAGTGCCTGATTAACACACAGTCTGAATTGCATAGTTCCTGATTTACATAGTGCCTTATTAACACACTGTCTGATTTACATAGTGCCTGATTTACATAGTGCCTGATTTACAAACTGCCTGATTAACACGCTGCCTGATTTACACACTGCCTGATTAACACACTGCCTGATTTACATAGTGCCTGATTAGCACGCCGCCTGATTAACCCACTGCCTGATTAACACACTGTCTGACATACATAGTGCCGAATTAAAACACCGCCTGATTTACACACTGCCTGATTAACACACTGTCTGATTTAAATAGTGCCTGATTTACACACTGCTTGATTAACAAACTGTCTGATTTACATAGTGCCTGATTTACACACTGCCTGATTAACACTCTGCCTGATTAAAACACTGCCTGATTTACATAGTGCCTGATTAACAAACTGCCTGATTAACACACTGTCTGATTTACATAGATCCTGATTAACACACTGCCTGATTTACACACTGCCTGATTAACACACTGTCTGATTTACATAGTGCCTGATTTACACACTGCCTGATTAACACACTGTCTGATTTACATAGTGCCCGATTTACACACTGCCTGATTTACACACTGCCTGATTAACACACTGCCTGATGTACACACTGCCTGATTAACACACTCTCTGATTTACACACTGCCTGATTAACACACTGTCTGATTTACATAGTGCCTGATTAACACACTGTCTGATTTACATAGTGTGTGAAAAACACTCTGCCTGATTACTCACTGTCTGATTTACATATGCCTGATTTACACACTGCCTGATTAATATAGTGCCTTATTCCTACACTGCCTGACTAACACACTGTCTGATTTACATAGTGCATGATTTACACACTACCTGATTAACATAGTGCCTGATTAACACACTGTCTGATTTATATAGTGCCTTATTTACACACTGAAAGATTTACACACTGTCTGATTTACATAGTGCCTGATTTACACACTGCTTGATTAACAAACTGTCTGATTTACATAGTGTCTGATTTACACACTGCCTGATTAACACACTACCTGATTAATACACTTCCTGATTTACATAGTGCCAAATTAACACACTGCCTGATTAACACACTGTCTGATTTACATAGTTCCTGATTAACACACTGCCTGTTTTAGACACTGCCTGATTAACACACTGTCTGATTTACATAGTGCCTGTTTTACACACTGCCTGATTAACACAATGTCTGATTTACATAGTGCCTGATTTACACACTGCCTGATTTACACACTGCCTGATTAACACTCTGCCTGATTTACACACTGCCTGATTAACACACTGTCTGATTTACACACTGCCTGATTAACACACTGTCTGATTTACATAGTGCCTGATTTACACACTGTCTGATTTACATAGTGCCTGATTAACACACTGCCTGATTTACATAGCGCCTGATTAACCCACTGTCTGATTTACATATTGCCTGATTAAAACAATGTCACATTTACATAGTGCCTGATTAACACACAGTCTGATTGACATAGTGCCTGATTAACACACTGCCTGATTTACATAGTGCCTGATTAACACACTGCCTGATTAACACACTGTCTGATTTACGTAGTGCCTGATTTACGTAGTGCCTGATTAACACACTGCCTGATTTACATTGTGCCTGATTAACCCACTGCCTGAATAACGCACGGCCTGATTAACACACTGTCTGATTTACATAGTGCCTGATTAACACTCTGGCTGATTAACACACTGTCTGATTTACATAGTGCCTGATTCCCACCCTGCCTGATTAACACACTGTCTGATTTACATAGTGCCTGATTTACACACTGCCTGATTAATATAGTGCCTGATTAACACACTGTCTGATTTACATAGTGCCTGATTCCCACCCTGCCTGATTAACACACTGTCTGATTTACATAGTGCCGTATTTACACACTGCCTGATTAACAAACTGCCTGATTAACACAGTGCCTGATTAGCACACTGTCTGATTTACATAGTGCCTGATTTACATAGTGCCTGATTAACACACAGTCTGAATTGCATAGTTCCTGATTTACATAGTGCCTTATTAACACACTGTCTGATTTACATAGTGCCTGATTTACATAGTGCCTGATTTACAAACTGCCTAATTAACACGCTGCCTGATTAACACACTGCCTGATTAACACACTGCCTGATTTACATAGTGCCTGATTAGCACGCCGCCTGATTAACCCACTGCCTGATTAACACACTGTCTGACATACATAGTGCCGAATTAACACACCGCCTGATTTACACACTGCCTGATTAACACACTGTCTGATTTACATAGTGCCTGATTTACACACTGCTTGATTAACAATCTGTCTGATTTACATAGTGCCTGATTTACACACTGCCTGATTAACACACTGCCTGATTAAAACACTGCCTGATTTACATAGTGCCTGATTAACAAACTGCCTGATTAACACACTGCCTGATTTACATACATCCTGATTAACACACTGCCTGATTTACACACTGCCTGATTAACACACTGTCTGATTTACATAGTGCCTGATTTACACACTGCCTGATTAACACACTGTCTGATTTACATAGTGCCCGATTTACACACTGCCTGATTTACACACTGCCTGATTAACACACTCTCTGATTTACACACTGCCTGATTAACACACTGTCTGATTTACATAGTGCCTGATTAACACACTGTCTGATTTACATAGTGTGTGAAAAACACACTGCCTGATTACTCACTGTCTGATTTACATATGCCTGATTTACACACTGCCTGATTAATATAGTGCCTTATTCCTACACTGCCTGACTAACACACTGTCTGATTTACATAGTGCATGATTTACACACTAACTGATTAACATAGTGCCTGATTAACACAC
This sequence comes from Carcharodon carcharias, assembly GCF_017639515.1. Taxonomy (NCBI): domain Eukaryota; kingdom Metazoa; phylum Chordata; class Chondrichthyes; order Lamniformes; family Lamnidae; genus Carcharodon; species Carcharodon carcharias. The sequence goes on along the minus strand of NC_054477.1, from coordinate 168,713,641 downwards.
TGTCTGATTTATATAGTGCCTTATTTACACACTGAAAGATTTACACACTGTCTGATTTACATAGTGCCTGATTTACACACTGCTTGATTAACAAACTGTCTGATTTACATAGTGTCTGATTTACACACTGCCTGATTAACACACTACCTGATTAATACACTTCCTGATTTACATAGTGCCAAATTAACACACTGCCTGATTAACACACTGTCTGATTTACATAGTTCCTGATTAACACACTGCCTGTTTTAGACACTGCCTGATTAACACACTGTCTGATTTACATAGTGCCTGTTTTACACACTGCCTGATTAACACAATGTCTGATTTACATAGTGCCTGATTTACACACTGCCTGATTTACACACTGCCTGATTAACACTCTGCCTGATTTACACACTGCCTGATTAACACACTGTCTGATTTACACACTGCCTGATTAACACACTGCCTGATTTACATAGCGCCTGATTAACCCACTGTCTGATTTACATAGTGCCTGATTAAAACAATGTCACATTTACATAGTGCCTGATTAACACACCGTCTGATTGACATAGTGCCTGATTAACACACTGCCTGATTTACATAGTGCCTGATTAACACACTGTCTGATTTAAATAGTGACTGATTAACACACTGTCTGATTTACATAGTGCCTGATTAACACACTGCCTGATTAACACACTGTCTGATTTACGTAGTGCCTGATTTACATAGTGCCTGATTAACACACTGCCTGATTTACAAATTGCCTGATTAAAACACTGTCTGATTTACATAGTGCCTGTATTACATAGTGCCTGATTAACACACTGCCGGATTAACACAATGTCTGACTTACATAGTGTCTGTTTTAAACACAGACTGATTAACACACTGCCTGATTAACACACTGCCGGATTAACAAACTGTCTGATTTACATAGTGCCTGATTTACACACTGCCTGATTCACTCACTGTCTGATTTACATATGCCTGCTTTACACACTGCCTGATTAATATAGTGCCTGATTAACACACTGTCTGATTAACATAGTGCCTGATTCCCACACTGCCTGATTAACACACTGTCTGATTTACATAGTGCATGATTTACGCTCTACCTGATTAACATAGTGCCTGATTAACACACTGTCTGATTTACATAGTGCCTTATTTACACACTGCCTGATTAACACACTGTCTGATTTAAATAGTGCCTGATTTACACAATGCTTGATTAACACACTAAATGATTAACACACTGCCTGATTTACATAGTTCCAGATTAACACACTGCCTGATTAACACACTGTCTGAATTACATAGTTCCTGATTAACACACTGCCTGTTTTACACACTGCCTGATTAAGACACTGTCTGATTTAAATAGTGCCTGATTAACACACTGCCTGATTAACACACTGTCTGATTTACATAGTTCCTGATTAACACACTGCCTGATTTACACACTGCCTGATTAACACACTGTCTGATTTACATAGTGCCTGATTCCCACACTGCCTGTTTAACACACTGTCTGATTTAAATTGTGCCTTATTTACACACTGAAAGATTAACACACAGTCTGATTTACATAGTGCCTGATTTACACACTACTTGATTAACAAACTGTCTGATTTACATAGTGCCTGATTTACACACTGCCTGATTAAAACACTACCTGATTAACAGACTGCCTGATTTACATAGTGCCAGATTAACACACTGCCTAATTAAAACACTGTCTGATTTACATAGTTCCTGAATAACACACTGCCTGTTTTACACACTGCCTGATTAACACACTGTCTAATTTACATAGTTCCTGATTAACACAATGCCTGTTTTACACACTACCTGATTAACACACTGTCTGACTTACATCGTGCCTGATTAACACACTGCCAGATTAACACACTGTCTGATTTACATAGTTCCTGATTAAAACACTGCCTGATTTACACACTGCCTGATTTACAAGCTGCCTGATTAACACACTGTCTGATTTACATAGTGCCTGATTAACACACTGTCTGATTTACATAGTGCCTGTTTAACACACTGCCTGATTTACATAGTGCCTGATTAAACCACTGTCTGATTTACATCGTGCCTGATTAAAACAATGTCTCATTTACATAGTGCCTGATTAACACACCGCCTGATTTACATTGTGCCTGAATAACACACTGTCTGATTTACATAGTGCCTGATTAACACACTGTCTGATTTACATAGTGCCTGATTAACACACTGCCTGATTAATACACTGTCTGATTTACATAGTGCCTGATTAACACACGGTCTGATTTGCATAGTGCCTGATTTACATAGTGCCTGATTAACACACTGACTGATTTACATAGTGCCTGATTAAAACACTGTCTGATTTACATAGTGCCTGAATTACATAGTGCCTGATTAACACACTACCTGATTTACATAGAGCCTGATTTACACACTGCCTGATTAACACACTGCCTGATTTACACACTGCCTGAAAAACGCACTGCCTGATTAACACACTGTCTGATTTACATAGTGCCTGATTAACACTCTGCCTGATTAACACACTGTCTGATTTACATAGTGCCTGATTTACACACTGCCTTATTAACACACTGCCTGATTAACACACTGTCTGATATACATAGTGCCTGATTTACACACTGCCTGGTTAACATAGTGCCTGATTAACACACTATCTGATTTACATAATGCCTGATTTACACACTGCCTGATTAACACACTGTCTGATTTACATAGTGCCTGATTTACACACTGCCTGATTAACACACTGTCTGATTTACATAGTGCCCGATTTACACACTGCCTGATTAACACACTGCCTGATTTACACACTGCCTGATTAACACACTGTCTGATTTACACACTGCCTGATTAACACACTGTCTGATTTACATAGTGCCTGATTAACGCACTGCCTGATTTACATAGTGTGTGAAAAACACACTGCCTGATTACTCACTGTCTTATTTACATATGCCTGATTTACACACTGCCTGATTAATATAGTGCCTTATTCCTACACTGCCTGACTAACATACTGTCTGATTCACATAGTGCATGATTTACACATTACCTGATTAACATAGTGCCTGATTAACACACTGTCTGATTTATATAGTGCCTTATTTACACACTGAAAGATTTACACACTGTCTGATTTACATAGTGCCTGATTTACACACTGCTTGATTAACAAACTGTCTGATTTACATAGTGTCTGATTTACACACTGCCTGATTAACACACTACCTGATTAACACACTTCCTGATTTACATAGTGCCAAATTAACACACTGCCTGATTAACACACTGTCTGATTTCATAGTTCCTGATTAACACACTGCCTGTTTTACACACTGCCTGATTAACACACTGTCTGAATTACATAGTGCCTGATTTACACACTGCCTGATTAACACAATGTCTGATTTACATAGTGCCTGATTTACACACTGCCTGATTTACACACTGCCTGATTAACACTCTGCCTGATTTACACACTGCCTGATTAACACACTGTCTGATTTACACACTGCCTGATTAACACTCTGCCTGATTTACACACTGCCTGATTAACACACTGTCTGATTTACACACTGCCTGATTAACACACTGTCTGATTTACATAGTGCCTGATTTACACACTGTCTGATTTACATAGTGCCTGATTAACACACTGCCTGATTTACATAGTGCCTGATTAACACACTGTCTGATTTAAATAGTGACTGATTAACACACTGTCTGATTTACATAGTGCCTGATTAACACACTGCCTGATTAACACACTGTCTGATATACGTAGTGCCTGATTTACGTAGTGCCTGATTAACACACTGCCTGATTTACATATTGCCTGATTAAAACACTGTCTGATTTACATAGTGCCTGAATTACATAGTGCCTGATTAACACACTGCCGGATTAACACAATGTCTGACTTACATAGTGCCTGTTTTAAACACAGACTGATTAACCCACTGCCTGATTAACACACTGCCGGATTAACAAACTGTCTGATTTACATAGTGCCTGATTTACACACTGCCTGATTCACTCACTGTCTGATTTACATATGCCTGCTTTACACACTGCCTGATTAATATAGTGCCTGATTAACACACTGTCTGATTAACATAGTGCCTGATTCCCACACTGCCTGATTAACACACTGTCTGATTTACATAGTGCCTGATTAACACACTGCCTGATTTACATAGCGCCTGATTAACCCACTGTCTGATTTACATAGTGCCTGATTAAAACAATGTCACATTTACATAATGCCTGATTAACACACAGTCTGATTGACATAGTGCCTGATTAACACACTGCCTGATTTACATAGTGCCTGATTAACACACTGTCTGATTTAAATAGTTCCTGATTAAAACACTGTCTGATTTACACACTGCCTGATTAACACACTGTCTGATTTACATAGTGCCTGATTTACACACTGTCTGATTTACATAGTGCCTGATTAACACACTGCCTGATTTACATAGTGCCTGATTAAACCACTGTCTGATTTACATCGTGCCTGATTAAAACAATGTCTCATTTACATAGTGCCTGATTAACACACCGCCTGAATTACATTGTGCCTGAATAACACACTGTCTGATTTACATAGTGCCTGATTAACACACTGTCTGATTTACCTAGTGCCTGATTAACACACTGCCTGATTAACACACTGTCTGATTTACATAGTGCCTGATTAACACACAGTCTGATTTGCATACTGCCTGATTTACATAGTGCCTGATTAACACACTGACTGATTTACATAGTGCCTGATTAAAACACTGTCTGATTTACATAGTGCCTGAATTACATAGTGCCTGATTAACACACTGCCTGATTTACATAGAGCCTGATTTACAGACTGCCTGATTAACACACTGCCTGATTTACACACTGCCTGATTAACACACTGCCTGATTTACATAGTGCCTGATTAACCCACTGCCTGAATAACACACTGTCTGATTTACATAGTGCCTGATTTACACACTGCCTTATTAACACACTGCCTGATTAACACACTGTCTGATATACATAGTGCCTGATTTACACACTGCCTGCTTAACATAGTGCCTGATTAACACACTGTCTGATTTACATAGTGCCTGATTCCCACACCGCCTGTTTAACACACTGTCTGATTTACATTGTGCCTTATTTACACACTGAAAGATTAACACACAGTCTGATTTACATAGTGCCTGATTTACACACTACTTGATTAACAAACTGTCTGATTTACATAGTGCCTGATTTACACACTGCCAGATTAACACACTGCCTAATTAACACACTGTCTGATTTACATAGTTCCTGAATAACACACTGCCTGTTTAACACGCTGCCTGATTAACACACTGTCTAATTTACATAGTTCCTGATTAACACACTGCCTGTTTTACACACTGCCTGATTAACACACTGTCTGATTTACATCGTGCCTGATTAACACACTGCCTGATTAACACACTGTCTGATTTACATAGTTCCTGATTAAAACACTGTCTGATTTACACACTGCCTGATTAACACACTGACTGATTTACATAGTGCCTGATTTACACACTGTCTGATTTACATAGTGCCTGATTAACACACTGTCTGATTTACATAGTGCCTGATTAAACCACTGTCTGATTTACATCGTGCCTGATTAAAACAATGTCTCATTTACATAGTGCCTGATTAACACACCGCCTGAATTACATTGTGCCTGAATAACACACTGTCTGATTTACATAGTGCCTGATTAACACACTGTCTGATTTACATAGTGCCTGATTAACACACTGCCTGATTAACACACTGTCTGATTTACATAGTGCCTGATTAACACACAGTCTGATTTGCATAGTGCCTGATTTACATAGTGCCTGATTAACACACTGACTGATTTACATAGTGCCTGATTAAAACACTGTCTGACATAGTGCCTGAATTACATAGTGCCTGATTAACACACTGCCTGATTTACATAGAGCCTGATTTACAGACTGCCTGATTAACACACTGCCTGATTTACACACTGCCTGATTAACACACTGCCTGATTTACATAGTGCCTGATTAACCCACTGCCTGAATAACACACTGCCTGATTAACACACTGTCTGATTTACATAGTGCCTGATTAACACTCTGCCTGATTAACACACTGTCTGATTTACATAGTGCCTGATTTACACACTGCCTTATTAACACACTGCCTGATTAACACACTGTCTGATATACATAGTGCCTGATTTACACACTGCCTGCTTAACATAGTGCCTGATTAACACACTATCTGATTTACATAATGCCTGATTTACACACTGCCTGATTAACACACTGTCTGATTTACATAGTTCCTGATTTACACACTGCCTGATTAACTCACTGTCTGATTTACAGAGTGCATGATTTACACACTGCCTGATTAATATAGTGCCTGATTAACACACTGTGTGATTTACATAGTGCCTGATTCCCACCCTGCCTGATTAACACACTGTCTGATTTACATAGTGCCTTATTTACACACTGCCTGATTAACAGACTGCCTGATTAACACAGTGCCTGATTAGCACACTGTCTGATTTACATAGTGCCTGATTTACATAGTGCTTGATTAACACACTGCCTGATTTACATAGTGCCTGATTTACATAGTGCCTGATTAACACACAGTCTGAATTACATAGTTCCTGATTTACATAGTGCCTTATTAACACACTGTCTGATTTACATAGTTGGTGACTTACACACTGCCTGATTAACGTGGTGCCTGATTAACACACTGTCTGATTTACATGGAGCGTGATTTACACACTGCCTGATTAACATAGTGCCTGATTTACACACTGCTTGATTAACAAACAGTCTGATTTACATAGTGCCTGATAAACCTACTGTCTGATTTGCATAGTGCCTGATTTACATAGTGCCTGATTAACACAATGCCAGATTTACATAGTGCCTGATTAACACACTGTCTGATTTACATAGTGCCTGAATTGCATAGTGCCTGATTCACACACTGCCTGATTAACACACTGCCTGATTAACACACTGTCTGATTTACAGAGTGCCTGATTAACAAACTGCCTGATTAACACACTGTCTGTTTTACACCGTGCCTTATTTGCACACTGCCTGATTAACACACTGTCTGATTTACACACTGCCTGATTTACACACTGCCTGATTAACACACTGTCTGATTTACATCGTGCCTGATTTACACACTGCCTGATTAACATAGTGAATGATTAACACACTGTCTGATTTACATAGTGCCTGATTCACAAACTGCCTGATTAACACACTGTCTGATTTACATCGTGCATGATTTACACACTACCTGATTTACATAGAGCCTGATTAACACACTGTCTGATTTACATAGTGCCTTATTTACACACTGCCTGATTAACACACTGTCTGATTTACATAGTGCATGAATTACACACTGCTTGATTAACAAACTGTCTGATTTACATAGTGCCTGATTTACACACTGCCTGATTAACACACTGCCTGATTAAAACACTGCCTGATTTACATAGTGCCTGATTAACACACTGCCTGATTAACACACTGTCTGATTTACATTGTTCCTGATTAACACACTGCCTGACTTACACACTGCCTGATTAACACACTGTCTGATTTACATAGTGCCTGATTTACAGATTGCCAGATTAACACACTGTCTGATTTAAATAGTGCCTGATTTACACACTGCCTGATGTACACACTGCCTGATTAAAACACTGTCTGATTTGCATAGTGCCTGATGTACATAGTGCCTGATTAACACACTGCCTGATTTACATAGTGCCTGAATTGCATAGTGCCTGATTTACACACTGCCTGATTAACACACTGCCTGATTAACACACTGTCTGATTTACAGAGTGCCTGATTTACAAACTGCCTGATTAACACACTGTCTGATTTACACCGTGCCTGATTTACACACTGCCTGATTAACACACTGTCTGATTTACACACTGCCTGATTTACACACTGCCTGATTAACACACTGTCTGATTTACATTGTGCCTGATTTACACACTGCCTGATTAACATAGTGACTGATTAACACACTGTCTGATTTACATAGTGCCTGATTCACACATTGCCTGATTAACACACTGTCTGATTTACATTGTGCCTTATTTACACACTGCCTGATTAACACACTGTCTGATTTACATAGTGCCTGAATTACACACTGCTTGATTAACAAACTGTCTGATTTACATAGTTCCTGATTAACACACTGCCTGTTTTACACACTGCCTGATTAACACACTGTCAGATTTACATAGTGCCTGATTTCCACACTGCCTGATTAACACAATGTCTGATTAACACACTGTCTGATCTGCCTAGTGCCTGATTTCCACACTGCCTGATTTACACACTGCCTGATCAACACACTGCCTGATTTACATAATGCCTGATTTACACACTGTTGACTTACATAGTGCCTGATTAACACACTGTCTGATTTACATTGTGCCTGATTAACAAAATGCCTGATTTACATAATGCCTGATTAACCCACTGTCTGATTTACATAGTGCCTGATTAACACGCTGTCTGATTTACATAGGGCCTGATTAACACACTGCCTGATTTACATAGTGCCCGATTAACACACTGCCTGATTAACACACTGTCTGATTTACATAGTGCCTGATTAACACACAGTCTGATTTGCATAGTGCCTGATTTACATAGTGCCTGATTAACACACTGCCTGATTTACATAGTGCCTGATTAAAACACTGTCTGATTTACATAGCGCCTGAATTACACTGTGCCAGATTAACACACTGCCTGATTTACATAGTGCCTGATTTACACACTGCCTGATTAACAAACTGCCTGATTAACACACTGCCTGATTAGCACACTGTCTGATTTACATAGTGCCTGATTTACATAGTGCCTGATTAACACGCTGCCTGATTTACCCACTGCCTGATTAACACACTGCATGATTAACATAGTGCCTTAGTAACACACCGCCTGATTAACACACTGCCTGATTAACACTCTGACTGATATACATAGTGCCTAATTAACACACTGCCTGATTTACACACTGCCTGATTAAAACACTGTCTGATTTACATAGTGCCTGATTTATACACTGCCTGATTAGCACACAGTCTGATTTACATAGTGCCTGATTTACACACAGCCTGATTAACACACTGCCTGATTAACACACTGCCGGATTAACACACTGTCTGATTTACATAGTGCCTGATTTACACACCGTCTGATTTACTTAGTGCCTGATTTACACACTGCTTGATTAACAAACGGTCTGATTTACATAGTGTCTGATTTACACACTGCCTGATTATCACACTACCTGATTAACACACTTCCTGATTTACATAGTGCCAAATTAACACACTGCCTGATTAACACACTGTCTGATTTACATAGTTCCTGATTAATACACTGCCTGTTTTACACACTGCCTGATTAACACACTGACTGATTTACATAGTGTCTGATTTACACACTGCCTGATTAACACAATGTCTGATTTACATAGTGCCTGATTTACACACTGCCTGATTTACACACTGCCTGATTAACACTCTGCCTGATTTACACACTGCCTGATTAACACACTGTCTGATTTACACACTGCCTGATTAACACACTGTCTGATTTACATAGTGCCTGATTTACACACTGTCTGATTTACATCGTGCCTGATTAACACACTGCCTGATTTACATAGCGCCTGATTAACCCACTGTCTGATTTACATAGTGCCTGATTAAAACAATGTCACATTTACATAGTGCCTGATTAACACACAGTCTGATTGACATAGTGCCTGATTAACACACTGCCTGATTTACATAGTGCCTGATTAACACTCTGTCTGATTTAAATAGAGACTGATTAACACACTGTCTGATTTACATAGTGCCTGATTAACACCCTGCCTGATTAACACACTGTCTGATTTACGTAGTGCCTGATTTACATAGTGCCTGATTAACACACTGCCTGATTTACATACTGCCTGATTAAAACACTGTCTGATTTACATAGTGCCTGAATTACATAGTGCCTGATTAACACACTGCCGGATTAACACAATGTCTGACTTACATAGTGCCTGTTTTACACACAGACTGATTAACACACTGCCTGATTAACACACTGCCGGATTAACAAACTGTCTGATTTACATAGTGCCTGATTTACACACTGCCTGATTCACTCACTGTCTGATTTACATATGCCTGCTTTACACACTGCCTGATTAATATAGTGCCTGATTAACACACTGTCTGATTAACATAGTGCCTGATTCCCACACTGCCTGATTAACACACTGTCTGATTTACATAGTGCATGATTTACGCTCTACCTGATTAACATAGTGCCTGATTAACACACTGTCTGATTTACATAGTGCCATATTTACACACTGCCTGATTAACACACTGTCTGATTTAAATAGTGCCTGATTACACAATGCTTGATTAACGCACTACCTGATTAACACACTGCCTGATTTATATAGTTCCAGATTAACACACTGCCTGATTAACACACTGTCTGATTTACATAGTTCCTGATTAACACACTGCCTGTTTTACACACTGCCTGATTAACACACTGTCTGATTTACCTAGTGCCTGATTAACACACTGCCTGATTAACACACTGTCTGATTTACATAGTGCCTGATTAACACACAGTCTGATTTGCATAGTACCTGATTTACATAGTGCCTGATTTACACACTGACTGATTTACATAGTGCCTGATTAAAACACTGTCTGATTTACATAGTGCCTGAATTACATAGTGCCTGATTAACACACTGCCTGATTTACATAGAGCCTGATTTACACACTGCCTGATTAACACACTGCCTGATTTACACACTGCCTGATTAACACACTGCCTGATTTACATAGTGCCTGATTAACCCACTGCCTGAATAACACACTGCCTGATTAACACTCTGTCTGATTTACGTAGTGCCTGATTAACACTCTGCCTGATTAACACACTGTCTGATTTACATAGTGCCTGATTTACACACTGCCTTATTAACACACTGCCTGATTAACACACTGTCTGATATACATAGTGCCTGATTTACACACTGCCTGATTAACACACTGTCTGATTTACATAGTGCCTGATTTACAGATTGCCAGATTAACACACTGTCTGATTTAAATAGTGCCTGATTTACACACTGCCTGAGGTACACACTGCCTGATTAAAACACTGTCTGATTTGCATAGTGCCTGATGTACATAGTGCCTGATTAACGCACTGCCTGATTTACATAGTGCCTGATTAACACACTGTCTGATTTACAAAGTGCCTGAATTGCATAGTGCCTGATTTACACACTGCCTGATTAACACACTGCCTGATTAACACACTGTCTGATTTACAGAGTGCCTGATTTACAAACTGCCTGATTAACACACTGTCTGATTTACACCGTGCCTGATTTACACACTGCCTGATTAACACACTGTCTGATTTACACACTGCCTGATTTACACACTGCCTGATTAACACACTGTCTGATTTACATTGTGCCTGATTTACACACTGCCTGATTAACATAGTGACTGATTAACACACTGTCTGATTTACATAGTGCCTGATCAACACACAGTCTGATTGACATAGTGCCTGATTAACACATTGCCTGATTTACATAGTGTTTGATTAACACACTGTCTGATTTAAATAGAGACTGATTAACACACTGTCTGATTTACATAGTGCCTGATTAACACACTGCCTGATTAACACACCGTCTGATTAACGTAGTGCCTGATTTACATAGTGCCTGATTAACACACTGCCTGATTTACATAGTGCCTGATTAACACACTGTCTGATTTAAATATTGACTGATTTACACACTGTCTGAGTTACATAGTGCCTGATTAACACACTGCCTGATTTACATAGCGCCTGATTAACCCACTGTCTGATTTACATAGTGCCTGATTAAAACAATGTCACATTTACATAGTGCCTGCTTAACACACAGTCTGATTGACATAGTGCCTGATTAACACACTGCCTGATTTACATAGTGCCTGATTAACACACTGTCTGATTTAAATAGTGACTGATTAACACACTGTCTGATTTACATAGTGCCTGATTAACACACTGCCTGATTAACACACTGTCTGATTTACGTAGTGCCTGATTTACGTAGTGCCTGATTAACACACTGCCTGATTTACATATTGCCTGATTAAAACACTGTCTGATTTACATAGTGCCTGAATTACATAGTGCCTGATTAACACACTTCCGGATTAACACAATGTCTGACTTACATAGTGCCTGTTTTAAACACAGACTGATTAACCCACTGCCTGATTAACACACTGCCGATATAACAAACTGTCTGATTTACATAGTGCCTGATTTACACACTGCCTGATTCACTCACTGTCTGATTTACATATGCCTGCTTTACACACTGCCTGATTAATATAGTGCCTGATTAACACACTGTCTGATTAACATAGTGCCTGATTCCCACACTGCCTGATTAACACACTGTCTGATTTACATAGTGCATGATTTACGCTCTACCTGATTAACATAGTGCCTGATTAACACACTGTCTGATTTACATAGTGCCTTATTTACACACTGCCTGATTAACACACTGTCTGATTTAAATAGTGCCTGATTTACACAATGCTTGATTAACACACTACCTGATTAACACACTGCCTGATTTACATAGTTCCAGATTAACACACTGCCTGATTAACACACTGTCTGATTTACATAGTTCCTGATTAACACACTGCCTGTTTTACACACTGCCTGATTAAGACACTGTCTGATTTAAATAGTGCCTGATTAACACACTGCCTGATTAACACACTGTCTGATTTACATAGTTCCTGATTAACATACTGCCTGATTTACACACTGCCTGATTAACACCTGTCTGATTTACATAGTGCCTGATTCCCACACTGCCTGTTTAACACACTGTCTGATTTACATTGTGCCTTATTTACACACTGAAAGATTAACACACAGTCTGATTTACATAGTGCCTGATTTACACACTACTTGATTAACAAACTGTCTGATTTACATAGTGCCTGATTTACACACTGCCTGATTAACACACTACCTGATTAACAGACTGCCTGATTTACATAGTGCCAGATTAACACACTGCCTAATTAACACACTGTCTGATTTACATAGTTCCTGAATAACACACTGCCTGTTTTACACACTGCCTGATTAACACACTGTCTAATTTACATAGTTCCTGATTAACACACTGCCTGTTTTACACACTGCCTGATTAACACACTGTCTGATTTACATCGTGCCTGATTAACACACTGCCTGATTAACACACTGTCTGATTTACATAGTTCCTGATTAAAACACTGCCTGATTTACACACTGCCTGATTTACAAGCTGCCTGATTAAAACACAGTTCTGTCGAAGGGTCATGAGGACTCGAAACGTCAACTCTTTTCTTCTCCGCCGATGCTGCCAGACCTGCTGAGTTTTTCCAGGTAATTCTGTTTTTGTTTTGGATTTCCAGCATCCGCAGTTTTTTTGTTTTTATATCTGATTAAAACACTGTCTGATTTACACACTGTCTGATTAACACACTGTCTAATTTACATAGTGCCTGATTTAAACACTGTCTGATTTACATAGTGCCTGATTAACACACTGTCTGATTTACATAGTGCCTGATTAACACACTGCCTGATTTACATAGTGCCTGATTAAACCACTGTCTGATATACATCGTGCCTGATTAAAACAATGTCTCATTTACATAGTGCCTGATTAACACACCGCCTGAATTACATTGTGCCTGAATAACACACTGTCTGATTTACATAGTGCCTGATTAACACACTGTCTGATTTACCTAGTGCCTGATTAACACACTGCCTGATTAACACACTGTCTGATTTACATAGTGCCTGATTAACACACAGTCTGATTTGCATAGTGCCTGATTTACATAGTGCCTGATTAACACACTGACTGATTTACATAGTGCCTGATTAAAACACTGTCTGATTTACATAGTGCCTGAATTACATAGTGCCTGATTAACACAATGCCTGATTTACATAGAGCCTGATTTACACACTGCCTGATTAACACACTGCCTGATTTACACACTGCCTGATTAACACACTGCCTGATTTACATAGTGCCTGATTAACCCACTGCCTGAATAACACACTGCCTGATTAACACACTGTCTGATTTACATAGTGCCTGATTAACACCCTGCCTGATTAACACACTGTCTGATTTACATAGTGCCTGATTTACACACTGCCTTATTAACACACTGCCTGATTAACACACTGTCTGATATACATAGTGCCTGATTTACACACTGCCTGGTTAACATAGTGCCTGATTAACACACTATCTGATTTACATAATGCCTGATTTACACACTGCCTGATTAACACACTGTCTGATTTACATAGAGCCTGATTTACACACTGCCTGATTAACCCACTGTCTGATTTACAGAGTGCATGATTTACACACTGCCTGATTAATATAGAGCCTGATTAACACACTGTCTGATTTACATAGTGCCTGATTCCCACCCTGCCTGATTAACACACTGTCTGATTTACATAGTGCCTTATTTACACACTGCCTGATTAACAAACTGCCTGATTAACACAGTGCCTGATTAGCACACTGTCTGATTTACATAGTGCCTGATTTACACAGTGCTTGATTAACACACTGCCTGATTTACATAGTGCCTGATTTACATAGTGCCTGATTAACACACAGTCTGAATTACATAGTTCCTGATTTACATAGTGCCTTATTAACACACTGTCTGATTTACATAGTTGGTGACTTACACACTGCCTGATTAACGTAGTGCCTGATTAACACACTGTCTGATTTACATAGAGCGTGATTTACACACTGCCTGATTAACATAGTGCCTGATTTACACACTGCTTGATTAACAAACTGTCTGATTTACATAGTGCCTGATAAACCTACTGTCTGATTTGCATAGTGCCTGATTTACATAGTGCCTGATTAACACAATGCCAGATTTACATAGTGCCTGATTAACACACTGTCTGATTTACATAGTGCCTGAATTGCATAGTGCCTGATTCACACACTGCCTGATTCACACACTGCCTGATTAACACACTGTCTGATTTACAGAGTGCCTGATTAACAAACTGCCTGATTAACACACTGTCTGTTTTACATAGTGCCTGATTTGCACACTGCCTGATTAACACACTGTCTGATTTACACACTGCCTGATTTACACACTGCCTGATTAACACACTGTCTGATTTACATCGTGCCTGATTTACACACTGCCTGATTAACATAGTGAATGATTAACACACTGTCTGATTTACATAGTGCCTGATTCACAAACTGCCTGATTAACACACTGTCTGATTTACATAGTGCCTTATTTACACACTGCCTGATTAACACACTGTCTGATTTACATAGTGCATGAATTACACACTGCTTGATTAACAAACTGTCTGATTTACATAGTGCCTGATTTACACACTGCCTGATTAACACACTGCCTGATTAAAACACTGCCTGATTTACATAGTGCCTGATTAACACACTGCCTGATTAACACACTGTCTGATTTACATAGTTCCTGATTAACACACTGCCTGACTTACACACTGCCTGATTAACACACTTTCTGATTTACATAGTGCCTGATTTACAGATTGCCAGATTAACACACTGTCTGATTTAAATAGTGCCTGATTTACACACTGCCTGATGTACACACTGCCTGATTAAAACACTGTCTGATTTGCATAGTGCCTGATGTACATAGTGCCTGATTAACACACTGCCTGATTTACATAGTGCCTGATTAACACACTGTCTGATTTACATAGTGCCTGAATTGCATAGTGCCTGATTTACACACTGCCTGATTAACACACTGCCTGATTAACACACTGTCTGATTTACAGAGTGCCTGATTTACAAACTGCCTGATTAACACACTGTCTGATTTACACACTGCCTGATTTACACACTGCCTGATTAACACACTGTCTGATTTACATTGTGCCTGATTTACACACTGCCTGATTAACATAGTGACTGATTAACACACTGTCTGATTTACATAGTGCCTGATTCACACATTGCCTGATTAACACACTGTCTGATTTACATTGTGCCTTATTTACACACTGCCTGATTAACACACTGTCTGATTTACATAGTGCCTGAATTACACACTGCTTGATTAACAAACTGTCTGATTTACATAGTTCCTGATTAACACACTGCCTGTTTTACACACTGCCTGATTAACACACTGTCAGATTTACATAGTGCCTGATTTCCACACTGCCTGATTAACACAATGTCTGATTAACACACTGTCTGATCTGCATAGTGCCTGATTTCCACACTGCCTGAATTACACACTGCCTGATCAACACACTGCCTGATTTACATAGTGCCTGATTTACCCACTGTTGATTTACATAGTGCCTGATTAACACACTGTCTGATTTACATAGTGCCTGATTAACAAAATGCCTGATTTACATAATGCCTGATTAACCCACTATCTGATTTACATAGTGCCTGATTAACACACTGTCTGATTTACATAGTGGCTGTTAACACACTGCCTGATTTACATAGTGACTGATTTAGATAGTGCCTGATTAACACACAGTCTGAATTACATAGTTCCTGATTTACATAGTGCCTTATTAACACACTGTCTGATTTACATAGTGCCTGATTAACACACAGTCTGAATTACATAGTTCCTGATTTACATAGTGCCTTATTAACACACTGTCTGATTTACATAGTGCCTGATTTACATAGTGCTTGATTTACAAAATGCCTGATTAACACGCTGCCTGATTTACACACTGCCTGATTAACACACTGCCTGATTTACATAGTGCCTGATTAACACACCGCCTGATTAACCCACTGCCTGTTTAACACACTGTCTGATATACATAGTGCCTAATTAACACACCGCCTGATTTACACACTGCCTGATTAACACACTTTCTGATTTACTTAGTGCGTGTTTTATACACTGCCTGGTTAGCACACTGTCTGATTTACATAGTGCCTGATTGACACACAGCCTGATTAACATGCTGCCTGAATAACACACTGCCGGATTAACACACTGTCTGATTTACATAGTGTCTGATTTACACACTGCCTGATTAACACACTGTTTGATTTATACACTGCCTGATTTACACACTGCCTGATTAACACACTGTCTGATTTACATAGTGCCTGACTTACACACTGCCTGAGTAACGTAGTGCCTGATTAACACACTGTCTGATTTACATAGAGTGTGATTTTCACACTGCCTGATTAACATAGTGCCTGATTTACACACTGCTTGATTAACAAACTGTCTGATTTACATAGTGCCTGATAAACGCACTGTCTGATTTGCATAGTGCCTGAATTGCATAGTGCCTGATTCACACACTGCCTGATTAACACACTGCCTGATTAACACACTGTCTGATTTACATAGTGCCTGAATTGCATAGTGCCTGATTCACACACTGCCTGATTAACACACTGCCTGATTAACACACTGTCTGATTTACAGAGTGCCTGATTAACAAACTGCCTGATTAACACACTGTCTGTTTTACACCGTGCCTGATTTGCACACTGCCTGATTAACACATTGTCTGATTTACACACTGCCTGATTTACACACTGCCTGATTAACACACTGTCTGATTTACATAGTGCATGAATTACACACTGCTTGATTAACAAACTGTCTGATTTACATAGTGCCTGATTTACACACTGCCTGATTAACACACTGACTGATTAAAACACTGCCTGATTTACATAGTGCCTGATTAACACACTGCCTGATTTACACACTGCCTGATTAACATAGTGAATGAATTAATACACTGTCTGATTTACATAGTGCCTGATTCACAAACTGCCTGATTAACACACTGTCTGATTTACATCGTGCATGATTTACACACTACCTGATTTACATAGAGCCTGATTAACACACTGTCTGATTTACATAGTGCCTTATTTACACACTGCCTGATTAACACACTGTCTGATTTACATAGTGCATGAATTACACACTGCTTGATTAACAAACTGTCTGATTTACATAGTGCCTGATTTACACACTGCCTGATTAACACACTGCCTGATTAAAACACTGCCTGATTTACATAGTGCCTGATTAACACACTGCCTGATTAACACACTGTCTGATTTACATAGTTCCTGATTTACACACTGCCTGATGTACACACTGCCTGATTAAAACACTGTCTGATTTGCATAGTGCCTGATGTACATAGTGCCTGATTAACACACTGCCTGATTTACATAGTGCCTGATTAACACACTGTCTGATTTACATAGTGCCTGAATTGCATAGTGCCTGATTTACACACTGCTTGATTAACACACTGCCTGATTAACACACTGTCTGATTTACAGAGTGCCTGATTTACAAACTGCCTGATTAACACACTGTCTGATTTACACCGTGCCTGATTTACACACTGCCTGATTAACACACTGTCTGATTTACACACTGCCTGATTTACACACTGCCTGATTAACATAGTGACTGATTAACACACTGTCTGATTTACATAGTGCCTGATTCACACATTGCCTGATTAACACACTGTCTGATTTACATTGTGCCTTATTTACACACTGGCTGATTAACACACTGTCTGATTTACATAGTGCCTGAATTACACACTGCTTGATTAACAAACTGTCTGATTTACATAGTGCCTGATTTACATCTGCCTGATTAACACACTACCTGATTAACACCCTGCCTGATTTACATAGTGCCAGATTAACACACTGCCTGATTAACACACTGTCTGATTTACATAGTTCCTGATTAACACACTGCCTGTTTTACACACTGCCTGATTAACACACTGTCAGATTTAAATAGTGCCTGATTTCCACACTGCCTGATTAACACACTGTCTGATTAACACACTGTCTGATCTGCATAGTGCCTGATTTACACACTGCCTGATTTACACACTGCCTGATCAACACACTGCCTGATTTACACACTGCCTGATTAACACACTGTCTGATTTACACACTGCCTGATTAACACACTGTCTGATTTACATAGTGCTTGATTTACCCACTGTTGATTTACATAGTGCCTGATTAACACACTGTCTGATTTACATAGTGCCTGATTAACAAAATGCCTGATTTACATAATGCCTGATTAACCCACTATCTGATTTACATAGTGCCTGATTAACACACTGCCTGATTTACATAGTGCCCGATTAACACACTGCCTGATTAACACACTGTCTGATTTACATAGTGCCTGATTAACACACAGTCTGATTTGCATAGTGCCTGATTTACATAGTGCCTGATTAACACACTGCCTGATTTACACAGTGCCTGATTAAAACACTGTCTGATTTACATAGTGCCTGAATTACATAGTGCCAGATTAACACACTGCCTGATTTACATAGTGCCTGATTTACACACTGCCTGATTAACAAACTGCCTGATTAACACACTGCCTGATTAGCACACTTTCTGATTTACATAGTGCCTGATTTACATAGTGCCTGATTAACACGCTGCCTGATTTACCCACTGCCTGATTAACACACTGCATGATTAACATAGTGCCTTATTAACACACCGCCTGATTAACACACTGCCTGATTAACACTCTGACTGATATACATAGCGCCTAATTAACACACTGCCTGATTTAGACACTGCCTGATTAAAACACTGTCTGATTTACATAGTGCCTGATTTATACACTGCCTGATTAGCACACAGTCTGATTTACATAGTGCCTGATTTACACACAGCGTGATTAACACACTGCCTGATTAACACACTGCCGGATTAACACACTGTCTGATTTACATAGTGCCTGATTTACAAACTGCTTGATTAACAAACTGTCTGATTTACATAGTGTCTGATTTACACACTGCCTGATTAACACACTACCTGATTAACACACTTCCTGATTTACATAGTGCCAAATTAACACACTGCCTGATTAACACACTGTCTGATTTACATAGTTCCTGATTAACACACTGCCTGTTTTACACACTGCCTGATTAACACACTGTCTGATTTACATAGTGCCTGATTTACACACTGCCTGATTAACACAATGTCTGATTTACATAGTGCCTGATTTACACACTGCCTGATTTACACACTGCCTGATTAACACTCTGCCTGATTTACACACTGCCTGATTAACACACTGTCTGATTTACACACTGCCTGATTAACACACTGTCTGATTTACATAGTGCCTGATTAAAACAATGTCACATTTACATAGTGCCTGATTAACACACAGTCTGATTGACATAGTGCCTGATTAACACACTGCCTGATTTACATAGCGCCTGATTAACACACTGTCTGATTTAAATAGTGACTGATTAACACACTGTCTGATTTACATAGTGCCTGATTAACACACTGCCTGATTAACACACTGTCTGATTTACGTAGTGCCTGATTTACATAGTGCCTGATTAACACACTGCCTGATTTACATAGTGCCTGATTAAAACACTGTCTGATTTACATTGTGCCTGAATTACATAGTGCCTGATTAACACACTGCCGGATTAACACAATGTCTGACTTACATAGTGCCTGTTTTACACACAGACTGATTAACACACTGCCTGATTAACACACTGCCGGATTAACAAACTGTCTGATTTACATAGTGCCTGATTTACACACTGCCTGATTCACTCACTGTCTGATTTACATATGCCTGCTTTACACACTGCCTGATTAATATAGTGCCTGATTAACACACTGTCTGATTAACATAGTGCCTGATTCCCACACTGCCTGATTAACACACTGTCTGATTTACATAGTGCATGATTTACGCTCTACCTGATTAACATAGTGCCTGATTAACACACTGTCTGATTTACATAGTGCCTTATTTACACACTGCCTGATTAACACACTGTCTGATTTAAATAGTGCCTGATTTACACAATGCTTGATTAACACACTACCTGATTAACACACTGCCTGATTTACATAGTTCCAGATTAACACACTGCCTGATTAACACACTGCCTGTTTTACACACTGCCTGATTAAGACACTGTCTGATTTAAATAGTGCCTGATTAACACACTGCCTGATTAACACACTGTCTGATTTACATAGTTCCTGATTAACACACTGCCTGATTTACACACTGCCTGATTAACACACTGTCTGATTTACATAGTGCCTGATTCCCACACTGCCTGTTTAACACACTGTCTGATTTACATTGTGCCTTAGTTACACACTGAAAGATTAACACACAGTCTGATTTACATTGTGACTGATTTACACACTACTTGATTAACAAACTGTCTGATTTACATAGTGCCTGATTTACACACTGCCTGATTAACACACTACCTGATTAACAGACTGCCTGATTTACATAGTGCCTGATTAACACACTGCCTAATTAACACACTGTCTGATTTACATAGTTCCTGAATAACACACTGCCTGTTTTACACACTGCCTGATTAACACACAGTCTGATTTACATCGTGCCTGATTAAAACACTGCCTGATTAACACTGTCTGATTTACATAGTTCCTGATTAAAATACTGCCTGATTTACACACTGCCTGATTTACAAGCTGCCTGATTAACATACTGTCTGATTTACACACTGCCTGATTAACACACTGTCTGATTTACATTGTGCCTGAATAACACACTGTCTGATTTACATAGTGCCTGATTAACACACTGTCTGATTTACCTAGTGCCTGATTAACACACTGCCTGATTAACACACTGTCTGATTTACATAGTGCCTGATTAACACACAGTCTGATTTACATAGTGCCTGAATTACATAGTGCCTGATTAACACACTGCCTGATTTACATAGAGGCTGATTTACACACTGCATGATTAACACACTGCCTGATTTACACACTGCCTGATTAACACACTGCCTGATTTACATAGTGCCTGATTAACCCACTGCCTGAATAACACACTGCCTGATTAACACACTGTCTGATTTACATAGTGCCTGATTAACACTCTGCCTGATTAACACACTGTCTGATTTACATAGTGCCTGATTTACACACTGCCTTATTAACACACTGCCGGATTAACACACTGTCTGATATACATAGTGCCTGATTTACACACTGCCTGGTTAACAAAGTGCCTGATTAACACACTATCTGATTTACATAATGCCTGATTTACACACTGCCTGATTAACACACTGTCTGATTTACATAGAGCCTGATTTACACACTGCCTGATTAACTCACTGTCTGATTTACAGAGTGCATGATTAAAACACTGCCTGATTAATATAGTGCCTGATTAACACACTGTCTGATTTACATAGTGACTGATTAACACACTGTCTGATTTACATAGTGCCTGATTAACACACTGCCTGATTTACACACTGCCTGATTTACACACTGCCTGATTAACACTCTACCTGATTTACACACTGCCTGATTAACACACTGTCTGATTTACACACTGCCTGATTAACACACTGTCTGATTTACATAGTGCCTGATTAAAACAATGTCACATTTACATAGTGCCTGATTAACACACAGTCTGATTGACATAGTGCCTGATTAACACACTGCCTGATTTACATAGCGCCTGATTAACACACTGTCTGATTTAAATAGTGACTGATTAACACACTGTCTGATTTACATAGTGCCTGATTAACACACTGCCTGATTAACACACTGTCTGATTTACGTAGTGCCTGATTTACATAGTGCCTGATTAACACACTGTCTGATTTACGTAGTGCCTGATTTACATAGTGCCTGATTAAAACACTGTCTGATTTACATTGTGCCTGAATTACATAGTGCCTGATTAACACACTGCCGGATTAACACAATGTCTGACTTACATAGTGCCTGTTTTACACACAGACTGATTAACACACTGCCTGATTAACACACTGCCGGATTAACAAACTGTCTGATTTACATAGTGCCTGATTTACACACTGCCTGATTCACTCACTGTCTGATTTACATATGCCTGCTTTACACACTGCCTGATTAATATAGTGCCTGATTAACACACTGTCTGATTAACATAGTGCCTGATTCCCACACTGCCTGATTAACACACTGTCTGATTTACATAGTGCATGATTTACGCTCTACCTGATTAACATAGTGCCTGATTAACACACTGTCTGATTTACATAGTGCCTTATTTACACACTGCCTGATTAACACAATGTCTGATTTAAATAGTGCCTGATTTACACAATGCTTGATTAACACACTACCTGATTAACACACTGCCTGATTTACATAGTTCCAGATTAACACACTGCCTGATTAACACACTGCCTGTTTTACACACTGCCTGATTAAGACACTGTCTGATTTAAATAGTGCCTGATTAACACACTGCCTGATTAACACACTGTCTGATTTACATAGTTCCTGATTAACACACTGCCTGATTTACACACTGCCTGATTAACACACTGTCTGATTTACATAGTGCCTGATTCCCACACTGCCTGTTTAACACACTTTCTGATTTACATTGTGCCTTAGTTACACACTGAAAGATTAACACATAGTCTGATTTACATTGTGCCTGATTTACACACTACTTGATTAACAAACTGTCTGATTTACATAGTGCCTGATTAACACACTGCCTAATTAACACACTGTCTGATTTACATAGTTCCTGAATAACACACTGCCTGTTTTACACACTGCCTGATTAACACACAGTCTGATTTACATCGTGCCTGATTAAAACACTGCCTGATTAACACACTGTCTGATTTACATAGTTCCTGATTAAAATACTGCCTGATTTACACACTGCCTGATTTACAAGCTGCCTGATTAACATACTGTCTGATTTACACACTGCCTGATTAACACACTGTCTGATTTACATTGTGCCTGAATAACACACTGTCTGATTTACATAGTGCCTGATTAACACACTGTCTGATTTACCTAGTGCCTGATTAACACACTGCCTGATTAACACACTGTCTGATTTACATAGTGCCTGATTAACACACAGTCTGATTTACATAGTGCCTGAATTACATAGTGCCTGATTAACACACTGCCTGATTTACATAGAGGCTGATTTACACACTGCATGATTAACACACTGCCTGATTTACACACTGCCTGATTAACACACTGCCTGATTTACATAGTGCCTGATTAACCCACTGCCTGAATAACACACTGCCTGATTAACACACTGTCTGATTTACATAGTGCCTGATTAACACTCTGCCTGATTAACACACTGTCTGATTTACATAGTGCCTGATTTACACACTGCCTTATTAACACACTGCCGGATTAACACACTGTCTGATATACATAGTGCCTGATTTACACACTGCCTGGTTAACAAAGTGCCTGATTAACACACTATCTGATTTACATAATGCCTGATTTACACACTGCCTGATTAACACACTGTCTGATTTACATAGAGCCTGATTTACACACTGCCTGATTAACTCACTGTCTGATTTACAGAGTGCATGATTAAAACACTGCCTGATTAATATAGTGCCTGATTAACACACTGTCTGATTACATAGTGCCTGATTCCCACACTGACTGATTAACACACTGTCTGATTTACATAGTGCCTTATTTACACACTGCCTGATTAACAAACTGCCTGATTAACACAGTGCCTGATTAGCACACTGTCTGATTTACATAGTGCCTGATTTACATAGTGCCTGATTAACACACTGCCGGATTTACATAGTGCCTGATTTACATAGTGCCTGATTAACACACAGTCTGAATTACATAGTTCCTGATTTACATAGTGCCTTATTAACACACTGTCTGATTTACATAATGCCTGATTTACATAGTGCCTGATTTACAAACTGCCTGATTAACACGCTGCCTGATTTACACACTGCCTGATTAACACAATGCCTGATTTACATAGTGCCTGATTAACACGCTGCCTGATTAACCCACTGCCTGATTAACACACTGTCTGATATACATAGTGCCTAATTAACACACCGCCTGATTTACACACTGCCTGATTAACACACTGTCTGATTTACATAGTGCGTGTTTTATACACTGCCTGATTAGCACACTGTTTGATTTACATAGTGCCTGATTTACACACAGCCTGATTAACACGCTGCCTGAATAACATCTGCCGGATTAACACACTGTCTGATTTACATAGTGTCTGATTTACACACTGCCTGATTAACACACTGTTTGATTTACACACTGCCTGATTTACACACTGTCTCATTAACACAATGTCTGATTTACATAGTGCCTGACTTACACACTGCCTGATTAACGTAGTGCCTGATTAACACACTGTCTGATTTACATAGAGCGTGATTTACACACTGCCTGATTAACATAGTGCCTGATTTACACACTGCTTGATTAACAAACTGTCTGATTTACATAGTGCCTGATAAACGCACTGTCTGATTTGCATAGTGCCTGATTTACATAGTGCCTGATTAACACAATGCCAGATTTACATAGTGCCTGATTAACACACTGTCTGATTTACATAGTGCCTGAATTGCATAGTGCCTGATTCACACACTGACTGATTAACACACTGCCTGATTAACACACTGTCTGATTTACAGAGTGCCTGATTAACAAACTGCCTGATTAACACACTGTCTGTTTTACACCGTGCCTGATTTGCACACTGCCTGATTAACACACTGTCTGATTTACATCGTGCCTGATTTACACACTGCCTGATTAACATAGTGAATGATTAACACACTGTCTGATTTACATAGTGCCTGATTAACACACTGTCTGATTTACATAGTGCCTGATTAACACACTGCCTGATTTACATCGTGCCTGATTAACACACTGCCTGATTAACACACTGTCTGATTTACATAGTTCCTGATTAAAACACTGCCTGATTTACACACTGCCTGATTTACAAGCTGCCTGATTAACATACTGTCTGATTTACACACTGCCTGATTAACACACTGTCTGATTTACATGGTGCCTGATTTACACACTGTCTGATTAACATAGTGCCTGATTAACACACTGTCTGATTTACATAGTGCCTGATTAACACACTGCCTGATTTACATAGTGCCAGATTAAACCACTGTCTGATTTACATCATGCCTGATTAAAACAATGTCTCATTTACATAGTGCCTGATTAACCCACTGTCTGATTTACCTAGTGCCTGATTAACACACTGCCTGATTAACACACTGTCTGATTTACATAGTGCCTGATTAACAGACAGTCTGATTTCCATAGTGCCTGAATTACATAGTGCCTGATTAACACACTGCCTGATTTACACACTGCCTGATTAACACACTGCCTGATTTACATAGTGCCTGAATTAGCCACTGCCTGAATAACACACTGCCTGATTAACACACTGTCTGATTTACATAGTGCCTCATTAACACTCTGCCTGATTAACACACTGTCTGATTTACATAGTGCCTGATTTACACCCTGCCTTATTAACACACTGCCTGATTAACACACTGTCTGATATACATAGTGCCTGATTTACACACTGCCTGGTTAACATAGTGCCTGATTAACACATTATCTGATTTACATAATGCCTGATTTACACACTGCCTGATTAACACTCTGCCTGATTAAAACACTGCCTGATTTACTCACTGTCTGTTTTACAGAGTGCATGATTTACACACTGCCTGATTAATATAGTGCCTGATTAACACATTGTCTGATTTACATAGTGCCTGATTCCCACCCTGCCTGATTAACACACTGTCTGATTTACATAGTGCCGTATTTACACACTGCCTGATTAACAAACTGCCTGATTAACACAGTGCCTGATTAGCACACTGTCAGATTTACATAGTGCCTGATTTACATAGTGCCTGATTAACACACTGTCTGATTTACATAGTGCCTTATTTACACACTGCCTGATTAACAAACTGCCTGATTAACACACTGTCTGATTTACATAGTGCCTGATTTACATAGTGCCTGATTAACACACTGCCTGATTTACATAGTGCCTGATTTACATAGTGCCTGATTAACACACAGTCTGAATTACATAGTTCCTGATTTACATAGTGCCTTATTAATACACTGTCTGATTTACATAGTGCCTGATTTACATAGTGCCTGATTTACAAACTGCCTGATTAACACGCTGCCTGATTTACACACTGCCTGATTAACACACTGCCTGATTTACATAGTGCCTGATTAACACGCAGCCTGATTAACCCACTGCCTGATTAACACACTGTCTGATTTACATAGTGCGTGTTTTATACACTGCCTGATTAGCACACTGTCTGATTTACATAGCGCCTGATTTACACACAGCCTGATTAACACGCTGCCTGAATAACACACTGCCGGATTAACACACTGTCTGATTTACATAGTGTCTGATTTACACACTGCCTGATTAACACACTGTTTGATTTACATAGTGCCTGATTTACACACTGTCTCATTAACACACTGTCTGATTTACATAGTGCCTGACTTACACACTGCCTGATTAACATAGTGCCTGATTTACACACTGCTTGATTAACAAACTGACTGATTTAAATAGTGCCTGATAAACGCACTGTCTGATTTGCATAGTGCCTGATTTACATAGTGCCTGATTAACACAATGCCAGATTTACATAGTGCCTGATTAACACACTGTCTGATTTACATAGTGCCTGAATTACATAGTGCCTGATTCACACACTGCCTGATTAACACACTGCCTGATTAACACACTGTCTGATTTACAGAGTGCCTGATTAACAAACTGCCTGATTAACACACTGTCTGTTTTACACCGTGCCTGATTTGCACACTGCCTGATTACCACACTGTCTGATTTACACACTGCCTGATTTACACACTGCCTGATTAACACACTGTCTGATTTACATCGTGCCTGATTTACACACTGCCTGATTAACATAGTGAATGATTAACACACTGTCTGATTTACATAGTGCCTGATTCACAAATTGCCTGATTAACACACTGTCTGAATTACATCGTGCATGATTTACACACTACCTGATTTACATAGAGCCTGATTAACACACTGTCTGATTTACATAGTGCCTGATTAACACACTGCCTGATTAACACACTGTCTGATTTACATAGTTCCTGATTAACACACTGCCTGACTTACACACTGCCTGATTAACACACTTTCTGATTTACATAGTGCCTGATTTACAGACTGCCAGATTAACACACTGTCTGATTTACATAGTGCCTGATTTACACACTGCCTGATGTACACACTGCCTGATTAAAACACTGTCTGATTTGCATAGTGCCTGATGTACATAGTGCCTGATTAACACACTGTCTGATTTACATAGTGCCTGATTAACACACTGTCTGATTTACATAGTGCCTGATTAACACACTGTCTGATTTACATAGTGCCTGAATTGCATAGTGCCTGATTTACACACTGCCTGATTAACACACTGCCTGATTAACACACTGTCTGATTTACAGAGTGCCTGATTTACAAACTGCCTGATTAACAAACTGACTGATTTACACCGTGCCTGATTTACACACTGCCTGATTAACACAATGTCTGATTTACATTGTGCCTGATTTACACACTGCCTGATTAACATAGTGACTGATTAACACAATGTCTGATTTACATAGTGCCTGATTCACACATTGCCTGATTAACACACCTTCTGATTTACATAGTGCCTTATTTACACACTGCCTGATTAACACACTGTCTGATTTACATAGTGCCTGAATTACACACTGCTTGATTAACACCCTGCCTGATTTACATAGTGCCAGATTAACACACTGCCTGATTAACACACTCTCTGATTTACATAGTTCCTGATTAAAACACTGCCTGTTTTACACACTGCCTGATTAACACACTGTCAGATTTACATAGTGCCTGATTTCCACACTGCCTGATTAACACACTGTCTGATTAACGCACTGTCTGATCTGCATAGTGCCTGATTTACACACTGCCTGATTTACACACTGCCTGATCAACACACTGCCTGATTTACACACTGCCTGATTAACACACTGTCTGATTTACACACTGCCTGATTAACACACTGTCTGATTTACATAGTGCCTGATTAACAAAATGCCTGATTTACATAATGCCTGATTAACCCACTGTCTGATTTACATAGTGCCTGATTAACACACTGTCTGATTTAAATAGGGCCTGATTAACACACTGCCTGATTTACATAGTGCCCGATTAACACACTGCCTGATTAACACACTGTCTGATTGGCATAGTGCCTGATTTACATAGTGCCTGATTAACATACTGCCTGATTTACATAGTGCCTGATTAAAACACTGTCTGATTTACATAGTGCCTGAATTACATAGTGCCAGATTAACACACTGCCTGATTTACATAGTGCCTGATTTACACACTGCCTGATTAACAAACTGCCTGATTAACACACTGCCTGATTAGCACACTGTCTGATTTACATAGTGCCTGATTTACATAGTGCCTGATTAACACACTGCCTGATTTACCCACTGCCTGATTAACACACTGCATGATTAACATAGTGCCTTATTAACACACCGCCTGATTAACACACTGCCTGATTAACACTCTGACTGATATACATAGTGCCTAATTAAAACACTGCCTGATTTACACACTGCCTGATTAAAACACTGTCTGATTTACATAGTGCCTGATTTATACACTACCTGATTAGCACACAGTCTGATTTACATAGTGCCTGATTTACACACAGCCTGATTAACACACTGCCTGATTAACACACTGCCGGACTAACACAGTGTCTGATTTAAAAAGTGCCAGATTTACACTCTGCCTGATTAACACACTGTTTGATTTACACACTGCCTGATTTACACACTGCCTGATTAACACAGTGTCTGATTTACATAGTGCCTGATTTACACACTGCCTGATTAACGTAGTGCCTGATTTAAACACTGTCTGAATTACATAGTGCCTGATTACACACTGCCTGATTAACACACAGTCTGATTTACATAGTGCATGATTTACACACTGCCTGATTAACATAGTGCCTGATTTACACACTGCTTGATTAACACACTGCCTTATTAAAACACTGTCAGATTTACATAGTGCCTGATTTACACACTGCCTGATTAACACACTGCCTTATTAAAACACTGTCTGATTTACATAGTGACTGATTAACACACTGCCTGATTAACACACTGTCTGATTTACATAGTGCCTGATTTACATAGTGCCTGATTAATACACTGCCTGATTTACATAGTGCCTGAATTGCATAGTGCCTGATTAACACACTGTCTGATTTGCATAGTGCCTGATTTACATTGTGCCTGATTAATACACTGCCTGATTTACATAGTGCCTGAATTGCATAGTGCCTGATTTACACACTGCCTGATTAACACACTGCCTGATTAACACGCTGTCTGATTTACAGAGTGCCTGATTTACAAACTGCCTGATTAACACACTGTCTGATTTACACCGTGCCTTTTTTACACACTGCCTGATTAACTCACTGTCTGATTTACATATGCCTGCTTTACACACTGCCTGATTAATATAGTGCCTGATTAACACACTGTCTTACTAACATTGTTCCTGATTGCCACACTGCCTGATTAACACACTGTCTGATTTACATAGTGCATGATTTACACTCTACCTGATTAACATAGTGCCTGATTAACACACTGTTTGATTTACATAGGGCCTTATTTACACACTGTCTGATTAACACACTGTCTGATTTAAATAGTGCCTGATTTACACACTGCTTGATTAACACACTGTCTGATTTACATAGTGCCTGATTTACACACTGCCTGATTAACACACTACCTGATTTACACACTGCCTGATTTACATAGTGCCAGAATAACACATTGCCTGATTAACACACTCTCTGATTTACATAGTTCCTGATTAACACACTGCCTGTTTTACACACTGCCTGATTAACACACTCTCTGATTTACATAGTGCCTGATTTACACACTGCCTGATTAACACACTGTCTGATTTACATAGTGCCTGACTTACACACTGCCTGATTAACACACTGCCTGATTTACACACTGCCTGATTAACACACTGTCTGATTTACATAGTGCCTGATTAACACACTGCCTGATTTGCATAGTGCCTGATTAACACACTGTCTGATTTACATAGTGCCTGATTAAAACAATGTCTCATTTACATAGTGCCTGATTAACACACTGGCTGATTTACATAGTGGCTGATTAACACAATGCCTGATTTACATAGTGCCTGAATAACACACTGTCTGATTTACATAGTGCCTGATTAACACACTGTCTGATTTACATAGTGCCTGATTAACACACTGCCTGATTAACACACTGTCTGATTTACATAGTGCCTGATTTACACACTGCCTGATTAACGTAGTGCCTGATTTAAACACTGTCTGAATTACATAGTGCCTGATTTACACACTGCCTGATTAACACACAGTCTGATTTACATAGTGCATGATTTACACACTGCCTGATTAACATAGTGCCTGATTTACACACTGCTTGATTAAAAACCTGTCTGATTTACATAGTGCCTGATTTACACACTGCCTGATTAACACACTGCCTTATTAAAACACTGTCTGATTTACATAGTGGCTGATTAACACACTGCCTGATTAACACACTGTCTGATTTACATAGTGCCTGATTAACACACTGTCTGATTTGCATAGTGCCTGATTTACATAGTGCCTGATTAATACACTGCCTGATTTACATAGTGCCTGAATTGCATAGTGCCTGATTTACACACTGCCTGATTAACACACTGTCTGATTTACATAGTACCTTATTTACCCACTGCCTGATTAATACACTGTCTGATTGACATAGTGCATGAATTACACACTGCTTGATTAACAAACTGTCTGATTTACATAGTGCCTGATTTACACACTGCCTGATTAACACACTGCCTGATTAAAACACTGCCTGATTTACATAGTGCCTGATTAACACACTGCCTGATTAACACACTGTCTGATTTACATAGTTCCTGATTAACACACTGCCTGACTTACACACTGCCTGATTAACACACTTTCTGATTTACATAGTGCCTGATTTACAGACTGCCAGATTAACACACTGTCTGATTTACATAGTGCCTGATTTACACACTGCCTGATGTACACACTGCCTGATTAAAACACTGTCTGATTTGCATAGTGCCTGATGTACATAGTGCCTGATTAACACACTGCCTGATTTACATAGTGCCTGATTAACACACTGTCTGATTTACATAGTGCCTGAATTGCATAGTGCCTGATTTACACACTGCCTGATTTACACACTGCCTGATTAACACACTGTCTGATTTACACCGTGCCTGATTTACACACTGCCTGATTAACACACAGTCTGATTTACATAGTGCATGATTTACACACTGCCTGATTAACATAGTGCCTGATTTACACACTGCTTGATTAAAAACCTGTCTGATTTACATAGTGCCTGATTTACACACTGCCTGATTAACACACTGCCTTATTAAAACACTGTCTGATTTACATAGTGGCTGATTAACACACTGCCTGATTAACACACTGTCTGATTTACATAGTGCCTGATTAACACACTGTCTGATTTGCATAGTGCCTGATTTACATAGTGCCTGATTAATACAATGCCTGATTTACATAGTGCCTGAATTGCATAGTGCCTGATTTACACACTGCCTGATTAACACACTGTCTGATTTACATAGTACCTTATTTACCCACTGCCTGATTAACACACTGTCTGATTTACATAGTGCATGAATTACACACTGCTTGATTAACAAACTGTCTGATTTACATAGTGCCTGATTTACACACTGCCTGATTAACACACTGCCTGATTAAAACACTGCCTGATTTACATAGTGCCTGATTAACACACTGCCTGATTAACACACTGTCTGATTTACATAGTTCCTGATTAACACACTGCCTGACTTACACACTGCCTGATTAACACACTTTCTGATTTACATAGTGCCTGATTTACAGACTGCCAGATTAACACACTGTCTGATTTACATAGTGCCTGATTTACACACTGCCTGATGTACACACTGCCTGATTAAAACACTGTCTGATTTGCATAGTGCCTGATGTACATAGTGCCTGATTAACACACTGCCTGATTTACATAGTGCCTGATTAACACACTGTCTGATTTACATAGTGCCTGAATTGCATAGTGCCTGATTTACACACTGCCTGATTAACACACTGCCTGATTAACACACTGTCTGATTTACAGAGTGCCTGATTTACAAACTGCCTGATTTACACACTGTCTGATTTACACCGTGCCTGATTTACACACTGCCTGATTAACACACTGTCTGATTTACACACTGCCTGATTTACACACTGCCTGATTAACACACTGTCTGATTTACATTGTGCCTGATTTACACACTGCCTGATTAACATAGTGACTGATTAACACACTGCCTGATTTACATAGTGCCTGATTTACACACTGCCTGATTAACACAATGTCTGATTTACATAGTGCCTGATTCACACATTGCCTGATTAACACGCTTTCTGATTTACATAGTGCTTTATTTACACACTGCCTGATTAACACACTGTCTGATTTACATAGTGCCTGAATTACACACTGCTTGATTAACAAACTGTCTGATTTACATAGTGCCTGATTTACATCTGCCTGATTAACACACTACCTGATTAACACCCTGCCTGATTTACATAGTGCCAGATTAACACACTGCCTGATTAACACACTGTCTGATTTACATAGTTCCTGATTCCCACACTGCCTGATTAACACACTGTCTGATTTACATAGTGCCTTATTTACACACTGCCTGATTAACAAACTGCCTGATTAACACAGTGCCTGATTAGCACACTGTCTGATTTACATAGTGCCTGATTTACATAGTTAAAAACAAAAAAAACTGCGGATGCTGGAAATCCAAAACAAAAACAGAATTACCTGGAAAAACTCAGCAGGTCTGGCAGCATCGGCGGAGAAGAAAAGAGTTGACGTTTCGAGTCCTCATGACCCTTCGACAGAACTTGAGTTCGAGTCCAGGAAAGAGCTGAAATATAAGCTGGTTTAAGGTGTGTGTGTGGGGGGCGGAGAGATAGAGAGACAGAGAGGTGGAGGGGGTTGGTGTGGTTGTAGCGACAAACAAGCAGTGATAGAAGCAGATCATCAAAAGATGTCAACAACAATAGTACAATAGAACACATAGGTGTTAAAGTTAAAGTTGGTGATATTATCTAAACGAATGTGCTAATTAAGAATGGATGGTAGGGCACTCAAGGTATAGCTCTAGTGGGTTTTTTTTTTATTTTATATAATGGAAATAGGTGGGAAAAGGAAAATCTTTATAATTTATTGGGGAAAAAAAAAAAGAAGGGGGAAACAGAAAGGGGGTGGGGATGGGGGAGGGGACTCACGACCTAAAGTTGTTGAATTCAACATTCAGTCCGGAAGGCTGTAAAGTCCCTAGTCGGAAGATGAGGTGTTGTTCCTCCAGTTTGCGTTGGGCTTCACTGGAACAATGCAGCAAGCCAAGGACAGACATGTGGGCAAGAGAGCAGGGTGGAGTGTTAAAATGGCAAGCGACAGGGAGGTTTGGGTCATTCTTGCGGACAGACCGCAGGTGTTCTGCAAAGCGGTCGCCCAGTTTACGTTTGGTCTCTCCAATGTAGAGGAGACCACATTGGGAGCAACGAATGCAGTAGACTAAGTTGGGGGAAATGCAAGTGAAATGCTGCTTCACTTGAAAGGAGTGTTTGGGTCCTTGGACGGTGAGGAGAGAGGAAGTGAAGGGGCAGGTGTTGCATCTTTTGCGTGGGCAAGGGGTTGTGCCATAGGAGGGGGTTGAGGAGTAGGGGGTGATGGAGGAGTGGACCAGGGTGTCCCGGAGGGAGCGATCCCTACGGAATGCCGATAAGGGGGGTGAAGGGAAGATGTGTTTGGTAGTGGCATCATGCTGGAGTTGGCGGAAATGGCGGAGGATGATCCTTTGAATGCGGAGGCTGGTGGGGTGATAAGTGAGGACAAGGGGGACCCTATCATGTTTCTGGGATGGAGGAGAAGGAGTGAGGGCGGATGCGCGGGAGATGGGCCGGACACGGTTGAGGGCCCTGTCAACGACCGTGGGTGGAAAACCTCGGTTAAGGAAGAAGGAGGACATGTCAGAGGAACTGTTTTTGAATGTAGCATCATCGGAACAGATGCGACGGAGGCGAAG
Source organism: Carcharodon carcharias (assembly GCF_017639515.1). Classification (NCBI taxonomy): domain Eukaryota; kingdom Metazoa; phylum Chordata; class Chondrichthyes; order Lamniformes; family Lamnidae; genus Carcharodon; species Carcharodon carcharias. The sequence goes on along the minus strand of NC_054477.1, from coordinate 168,678,063 downwards.
GAACTGAGAGAATGGGATGGAGTCCTTACAGGAAGTGGGGTGTGAGGAGCTGTAGTCGAGATAGCTGTGGGTGTCGGTGGGTTTGTAATGGATATTGGTGGACAGTCTGTCACCAGAGATTGAGACAGAGAGGGCAAGGAAGGGAAGGGAAGTGTCAGAGATGGACCACGTGAAAATGATGGAGGGGTGGAGATTGGAAGCAAAATTAATAAATTTTTCCAAGTCCTGACGAGAGCATGAAGCAGCACCGAAATAATCATCGATGTACCGGAGAAAGAGTTGTGGAAGGGGGCCGGAGTAGGACTGCAACAAGGAATGTTCCACATACCCCATAAAGAGACAGGCATAGCTGGGGCCCATGCGGGTACCCACATTTCCCCACACACACACCTTAAACCAGCTTATATTTCAGCTCTTTCCTGGACTCGAACTCAAGTTCTGTCGAAGGGTCATGAGGACTCGAAACGTCAACACTTTTCTTCTCCGCCGATGCTGCCAGACCTGCTGAGTTTTTCCAGGTAATTCTGTTTTTGTTTTGGATTTCCAGCATCCGCAGTTTTTTTGTTTTTTTCTCTCTGATTAACATAGTGCCTGATTAACACACTGTCTGATTTACATAGTGCCTGATTTACACACTGCCTGATTAACACACTGACTGATTTACATAGTGCCTGATTTACACACTGCCTGATTTACACAATGCCTGATCAACACAATGCCTTATTTACACACTGCCTGATTAACACACTGTCTGATTTACACACTGCCTGATTAACACACTGTCTGATTTAAATAGTGCTTGATTTACACACTGTTGATTTACATAGTGCCTTATTTACACACTGCCTGATTAACACACTGTCTGATTTAAATAGTGCCTGATTTACACACTGCTTGATTAAGACACTGTCTGATTTATTTAGTGCCTGATTAACACTCTGCCTAATTAAAACACTGTTTTATTTACATAGTGCCTGATTTACACACTGCCTGATTAACACACTGCCTGATTAACACACTGTCTGATTTACATAGTGCCTGATTTACACACTGCCTGATTAACATAGTGCCTGATTAACACACAGTCAGATTTACACACTGTCTGATTTACATAATGCCTGATTCCATCACTGCCTGATTAACACACTGTCTGATTTACATCATGCATGATTTACACACTTCCTGATTAACATAGTGCCTGATTAACACACTGTCTGATTTACATTGTGCCTTATTTACACAATGCCTGATTAACACACTGTCTGATTCACATTGTGCCTGATTAACACACTGCCTGATTAACACACTGCCTGATTTACATAGTGCCTGATTAACACACTGCCGGATTAACAAACTGTCTGATTTAAATAGTTCCTGATTAACACACTGCCTGATTTACACACTGCCTGATTAACACACTGTCTGATTTACATAGTACCTGATTTACACACTGCCTGATTAACACACTGTCTGATTTACATAGTGCCTGATTTACACACTGACTGACTTACACACTGCCTGATTAACACACTGCCTGATTTACACACTGCCTGACTAACACACTGTCTGATTTACACACTGCCTGATTAACACACTGTCTGATTTACATAGTGCCTGATTAACACACTGTCTGGTTTAAATAGTGCCCGATTAACACACTGCCTGATTTACATAGTTCCTGATTAACCCACTGTCTGATTTACATAGTGCCTGATTAAGACAATGTCTCATTTACATAATGCCTGATTAACACACTGTCTGATTTACATAGTGCCTGATTAACACACTGCCTGATTTACATAGTGCCTGATTAACACTCTGTCTGATTTACATAGAGCCTGATTAACACACTGCCTGATTAACACACTGTCTTATTTACATAGTGCCTGATTAACACACTGTCTGATTTGTATAGTGCCTGATTTACATAGTGCCTGATTAACACACTGTCTGATTTACATAGTGCCTGAATTACATAGTGCCTTATTAACACACTGCCTGATTTACATAGTGCCTGATTTACACACTGACTGATTAACACACTGCCTGATTTACACACTGCCTGATTTACATAATGCCTGATTAAAACACTGTCTGATTTACACTCTGCCTGATTAACACACTGTCTGATTTACATAGTGCCTGATTAACACACTGCCTGATTAACACACTGTCTGATTTACATAGTGCCTGATTAACACACAGTGTGATTTGCATAGTGCCTGATTTACATAGTGCCTGATTAACACACTGCCTGATTTACATAGTGCCTGATTTAAACACTGCCTGATTAACACAAAGCCTGATTTTCACACTGCCTGATAAACACACTGCCTGATTTACATTGTGCCTGATTAACCCACTGCCTGAATAACACAATGCCTGTTTAACACTCAGTCTGATTTACATAGTGCCTGATTAACACACTGCCTGATTAACTCACTGTCTGATTTACATAGTGCCTGATTTACACACTGCCTGATTAACATAGTGCCTGATTAACACACTGTCTGATTTAAATAGTGCCTGATTTACTAACTGCCTGATTAACATAGTGCCTGATTAACACACTGTCAGATTTACATAGTGCCTGATTTACACCCTGCCTGATTAACACACTGACTGATTTACACACTGCCTGATTTACACACTGCCTGATCAACACACTGCCTGATTTACACACTGCCTGATTAACACACTTTTTGATTTACACACTGCCTGATTAACACACAGCCTGATTTACATAGTGCCTGATTAACACACTGCCTGATTTACATAGTGCCTGATTTAAACACTGCCGGATTAATACAAAGCCTGATTTACACACTGCCTGATTAACACACTGCCTGATTTACATAGTGCCTGATTAACCCACTGCCTGAATAACACAATGCCTGATTAACACTCAGTCTGATTAACCTACTGCCTGATTAACACACTGCCTGATTAACACTCTGTCTGATTTACATAGTGCCTGATTTACTAACTGCCTGTTTAACATAGTGCCTGAGTAACACACTGTCTGATTTACATAGTGCCTGATTTACACACTGTCTGATTTACATAGTGCCTGATTAACCCACTGCCTGAATAACACAATGCCTGATTAACACTCAGTCTGATTAACCTACTGCCTGATTAACACCCTGCCTGATTAACTCACTGTCTTATTTACATAGTGCCTGATTTACACACTGCCTGATTAACACTCTGTCTGATTTACATAGTGCCTGATTTACTAACTGCCTGTTTAACATAGTGCCTGAGTAACACACTGTCTGATTTACATAGTGCCTGATTTACACACTGCCTGATTAACACACTGCCTGATTAACACACTGCCTGATTTACATAGTGCCTGATTAACACACTGCCGGATTAACAAACTGTCTGATTTAAATAGTTCCTGATTAACACACTGCCTGATTTACACACTGCCTGATTAACACACTGTCTGATTTACATAGTACCTGATTTACACACTGCCTGATTAACACGCTGTCTGATTTACATAGTGCCTGATTTACACACTGACTGATTTACACACTGCTGATTAACACACTGTCTGATTTACACACTGCCTGATTAACACACTGTCTGATTTACATAGTGCCTGATTAACACGCTGTCTGGTTTAAATAGTGCCTGATTAACTCACTGCCTGATTTACATAGTTCCTGATTAACCCACTGTCTGATTTACATAGTGCCTGATTACAACAATGTCTAATTTACATCGTGCCAGATTAACACACTGTCTGATTTACATAGTGCCTGATTAACACACTGCCTGCTTTACATAGTGCCTGATTAACACACTGCCTGATTAACACACTGTCTGATTTACATAGTGCCTGATTAACACACTGCCTGCTTTACATAGTGCCTGATTAACACACTGTCTGATTAACACACTGTCTGATTTACATAGTGCCTGATTAACACACTGCCTGATTAACACACTGTCTGATTTACATAGTGCCTGATTAACGCACTGCCTGATTAACACACTGTCTGATTTACATAGTGCCTGATTAACACAGTGTCTGATTTGCAAAGTGCCTGAATTACATAATGCCTGATTAATACACTGCCTGATTTACATAGTGCCTGAATTGCATAGTGCCTGATTTACACACTGCCTGATTAACACACTGCCTAATTAACACGCTGTCTGATTTACAGAGTGCCTGATTTACAAACTGCCTGATTAACACACTGTCTGATTTACACCGTGCCTTATTTACACACTGCCTGATTAACTCACTGTCTGATTTACATATGCCTGCTTTACACACTGCCTGATTAACATAGTGCCTGATTCCCACACTGCCTGATTAACACACTGCCTGATTTAAATAGTGCCTGATTTACACACTGCTTGATTAACACACTGTCTGATTTACATAGTGCCTGATTTACACACTGCCTGATTAACACACTACCTGATTTACACAAAGCCTGATTTACATAGTGCCAGATTAACACGTTGCCTGATTAACACACTGTCTGATTTACATAGTTCCTGATTAACACACTGCCTGTTTTACACACTGCATGATTAACACACTCTCTGATTTACATAGTGCCTGACTTACACACTGCCTGATTAACACCTGTCTGATTTACATAGTGCCTGATTAACACACTATCTGATTTACATAGTGCCTGATTAACACACTGTCTGATTTACATAGTGCCTGATTAACACACTGCCTGATTTACATAGTGCCTGATTAAATCACTGTCTGATTTACATAGTGCCTGAATTGCATAGTGCCTGATTAACAAACTGCCTGATTTACATAGTGCCTGACTTACACACTGCCTGATTAACACACTGCCTGATTAACACACTGCCTGATTTACATAGTGCCTGATTTACACACTGCCTGATTAACACACTGTCTGATTTACATAGTGCCTGATTTACACACTGACTGATTTACACACTGACTGATTGACACACTGCCTGATTAATACACTGCCTGATTTACACACTGCCTGACGAACACACTGTCTGATTTACACACTGCCTGATTAACACACTGTCTGATTTACATAGTGCCTGATTAACACACTGCCTGATTTACATAGAGCCTGATTAAAACAATGTCTCATTTACATAGTGCCTGATTAACACACAGTCTGATTTACATAGTGCCTGATTAACACACTGCCTGATTTACATAGTGCCTGATTAACACACTGTCTGATTTACATAGTGCCTGATTAACGCACTGCCTGATTAACACACTGTCTGATTTACATAGTGCCTGATTAACACACTGTCTGATTTGCTTAGTGCCTGAATTACATAGTGCCTGATTAACGCACTGCCTGATTAACACACTGTCTGATTTACATAGTGCCTGATTTACATAGTGCCTGATTAACACACTGCCTGATTTACATAGTGCCTGATTTACACACTGACTGATTAACACACTGCCTGATTTACACACTGCCTGATTTACATTGTGCCTGATTTACATAATGCCTGATTAAAACACTGTCTGATTTACACTCTGCCTGATTAACACACTGTCTGATTTACATAGTGCCTGATTAACACACTGCCTGATTAACACACTGTCTGATTTACATAGTGCCTGATTAACACACAGTCTGATTTGCATAATGCCTGATTAAAACACTGCCTGATTTACACACTGCCTGATTTATATAATGCCTGATTAAAACACTGTCTGATTTACACTCTGCCTGATTAACACACTGTCTGATTTACATAGTGCCTGATTAACACACTGCCTGATTAACACACTGTCTGATTTACATAGTGCCTGATTAACACACAGTCTGATTTGCATAGTGCCTGATTTACATAGTGCCTGATTAACACACTGCCTGATTTACATAGTGCCTGTTTAACACACTGCCTGATTTACATAGTGCCTGTTTTAAACACTGCCGGATTAACACAAAACCTGATTTACACACTGCCTGATTAACACACTGCCTGATTTACATGGTGCCTGATTAACCCACTGCCTGAATAACACAATGCCTGATTAACACTCAGTCTGATTAACATAGTGCCTGATTAACACACTGCCTGATTAACTCACTGTCTGATTTACATAGTGCCTGATTTACACAGTGCCTGATTAACACTCTGTCTGATTTACATAGTGCCTGATTTACTAATTGCCTGATTAACTCACTGTCTGATTTAAATAGTTCCTGATTAACACACTGCCTGATTTACACACTGCCTGATTAACACAATGTCCGATTTACATAGTACCTGATTTACACACTGCCTGATTAACACGCTTTCTGATTTACATAGTGCCTGATTTACACACTGACTGATTTACACACTGCTGATTTACACACTGCCTGATTTACACACTGGCTGATCAACACACTGCCTGATTTACACACTGCCTGATTAACACACTTTCTGATTTACACACTGCCTGATTAACACACTGTCTGATTTACATAGTGCCTGATTAACACACTGTCTGGTTTAAATAGTGCCTGATTAACACACTGCCTGATTTACATAGTTCCTGATTAACCCACTGTCTGATTTACATAGTGCCTGATTAAGACAATGTCTCATTTACATAATGCCTGATTAACACACTGTCTGATTTACATAGTGCCTGATTAACACACTGCCTGATTTACATAGTGCCTGATTAACACTCTGTCTGATTTACATAGAGCCTGATTAACACACTGCCTGATTAACACACTGTCTTATTTACATAGTGCCTGATTAACACACTGTCTGATTTGTATAGTGCCTGATTTACATAGTGCCTGATTAACACACTGTCTGATTTACATAGTGCCTGAATTACATAGTGCCTTATTAACACACTGCCTGATTTACATAGTGCCTGATTTACACACTGACTGATTAACACACTGCCTGATTTACACACTGCCTGATTTACATAATGCCTGATTAAAACACTGTCTGATTTACACTCTGCCTGATTAACACACTGTCTGATTTACATAGTGCCTGATTAACACACTGCCTGATTAACTCACTGTCTGATTTACATAGTGCCTGATTTACACACTGCCTGATTAACACACTGTCTGATTTAAATAGTGCCTGATTTACTAACTGCCTGATTAACATAGTGCCTGATTAACACACTGTCAGATTTACATAGTGCCTGATTTACACCCTGCCTGATTAACACACTGACTGATTTACATAGTGCCTGATTTACACACTGCCTGATTTACACACTGCCTGATCAACACACTGCCTGATTTACACACTGCCTGATTAACACACTTGTTGATTTACACACTGCCTGATTAACACACAGCCTGATTTAAATAGTGCCTGATTAACACACTGCCTGATTTACATAGTGCCTGATTTAAACACTGCCGGATTAATACAAAGCCTGATTTACACACTGCCTGATTAACACACTGCCTGATTTACATAGTGCCTGATTAACCCACTGCCTGAATAACACAATGCCTGATTAACACTCAGTCTGATTAACCTACTGCCTGATTAACACACTGCCTGATTAACACTCTGTCTGATTTACATAGTGCCTGATTTACTAACTGCCTGTTTAACATAGTGCCTGAGTAACACACTGTCTGATTTACATAGTGCCTGATTTACACACTGTCTGATTTACATAGTGCCTGATTAACCCACTGCCTGAATAACACAATGCCTGATTAACACTCAGTCTGATTAACCTACTGCCTGATTAACACACTGCCTGATTAACTCACTGTCTTATTTACATAGTGCCTGATTTACACACTGCCTGATTAACACTCTGTCTGATTTACATAGTGCCTGATTTACTAACTGCCTGTTTAACATAGTGCCTGAGTAACACACTGTCTGATTTACATAGTGCCTGATTTACACACTGCCTGATTAACACACTGCCTGATTAACACACTGCCTGATTTACATAGTGCCTGATTAACACACTGCCGGATTAACAAACTGTCTGATTTAAATAGTTCCTGATTAACACACTGCCTGATTTACACACTGCCTGATTAACACACTGCCTGATTTACACACTGCCTGATTAACACGCTGTCTGATTTACATAGTGCCTGATTTACACACTGACTGATTTACACACTGCTGATTAACACACTGTCTGATTTACACACTGCCTGATTAACACACTGTCTGATTTACATAGTGCCTGATTAACACGCTGTCTGGTTTAAATAGTGCCTGATTAACTCACTGCCTGATTTACATAGTTCCTGATTAACCCACTGTCTGATTTACATAGTGCCTGATTACAACAATGTCTCATTTACATCGTGCCAGATTAACACACTGTCTGATTTACATAGTGCCTGATTAACACACTGCCTGATTTACATAGTGCCTGATTAACACACTGTCTGATTTACATAGAGCCTGATTAACACACTGCCTGATTAACACACTGTCTGATTTACATAGTGCCTGATTAACGCACTGCCTGATTAACACACTGTCTGATTTACATAGTGCCTGATTAACACAGTGTCTGATTTGCAAAGTGCCTGAATTACATAATGCCTGATTAATACACTGCCTGATTTACATAGTGCCTGAATTGCATAGTGCCTGATTTACACACTGCCTGATTAACACACTGCCTAATTAACACGCTGTCTGATTTACAGAGTGCCTGATTTACAAACTGCCTGATTAACACACTGTCTGATTTACACCGTGCCTTATTTACACACTGCCTGATTAACTCACTGTCTGATTTACATATGCCTGCTTTACACACTGCCTGATTAACATAGTGCCTGATTCCCACACTGCCTGATTAACACACTGCCTGATTTAAATAGTGCCTGATTTACACACTGCTTGATTAACACACTGTCTGATTTACATAGTGCCTGATTTACACACTGCCTGATTAACACACTACCTGATTTACACAAAGCCTGATTTACATAGTGCCAGATTAACACATTGCCTGATTAACACACTGTCTGATTTACATAGTTCCTGATTAACACACTGCCTGTTTTACACACTGCATGATTAACACACTCTCTGATTTACATAGTGCCTGATTAAATCACTGTCTGATTTACATAGTGCCTGAATTGCATAGTGCCTGATTAACAAACTGCCTGATTTACATAGTGCCTGACTTACACACTGCCTGATTAACACACTGCCTGATTAACACACTGCCTGATTTACATAGTGCCTGATTTACACACTGCCTGATTAACACACTGTCTGATTTACATAGTGCCTGATTTACACACTGACTGATTTACACACTGACTGATTGACAGACTGCCTGATTAACACACTGCCTGATTTACACACTGCCTGACGAACACACTGTCTGATTTACACACTGCCTGATTAACACACTGTCTGATTTACATAGTGCCTGATTAACACACTGCCTGATTTACATAGAGCCTGATTAAAACAATGTCTCATTTACATAGTGCCTGATTAACACACAGTCTGATTTACATAGTGCCTGATTAACACACTGCCTGATTTACATAGTGCCTGATTAACACACTGTCTGATTTACATAGTGCCTGATTAACGCACTGCCTGATTAACACACTGTCTGATTTACATAGTGCCTGATTAACACACTGTCTGATTTGCTTAGTGCCTGAATTACATAGTGCCTGATTAACGCACTGCCTGATTAACACACTGTCTGATTTACATAGTGCCTGATTAACACACTGTCTGATTTACATAGTGCCTGATTTACATAGTGCCTGATTAACACACTGCCTGATTTACATAGTGCCTGATTTACACACTGACTGATTAACACACTGCCTGATTTACACACTGCCTGATTTACATTGTGCCTGATTTACATAATGCCTGATTAAAACACTGTCTGATTTACACTCTGCCTGATTAACACACTGTCTGATTTACATAGTGCCTGATTAACACACTGCCTGATTAACACACTGTCTGATTTACATAGTGCCTGATTAACACACAGTCTGATTTGCATAATGCCTGATTAAAACACTGCCTGATTTACACACTGCCTGATTTACATAATGCCTGATTAAAACACTGTCTGATTTACACTCTGCCTGATTAACACACTGTCTGATTTACATAGTGCCTGATTAACACACTGCCTGATTAACACACTGTCTGATTTACATAGTGCCTGATTAACACACAGTCTGATTTGCATAGTGCCTGATTTACATAGTGCCTGATTAACACACTGCCTGATTTACATAGTGCCTGTTTAACACACTGCCTGATTTACATAGTGCCTGTTTTAAACACTGCCGGATTAACACAAAACCTGATTTACACACTGCCTGATTAACACACTGCCTGATTTACATGGTGCCTGATTAACCCACTGCCTGAATAACACAATGCCTGATTAACACTCAGTCTGATTAACATAGTGCCTGATTAACACACTGCCTGATTAACTCACTGTCTGATTTACATAGTGCCTGATTTACACACTGCCTGATTAACACTCTGTCTGATTTACATAGTGCCTGATTTACTAATTGCCTGATTAACTCACTGTCTGATTTAAATAGTTCCTGATAAACACACTGCCTGATTTACACACTGCCTGATTAACACAATGTCCGATTTACATAGTACCTGATTTACACACTGCCTGATTAACACGCTTTCTGATTTACATAGTGCCTGATTTACACACTGACTGATTTACACACTGCTGATTTACACACTGCCTGATTTACACACTGGCTGATCAACACACTTTCTGATTTACACACTGCCTGATTTACACACTGCCTGATTAACACACTTTCTGATTTACACACTGCCTGATTAACACACTGTCTGATTTACATAGTGCCTGATTAACACACTGTCTGGTTTAAATAGTGCCTGATTAACACACTGCCTGATTTACATAGTTCCTGATTAACCCACTGTCTGATTTACATAGTGCCTGATTAAGACAATGTCTCATTTACATAATGCCTGATTAACACACTGTCTGATTTACATAGTGCCTGATTAACACACTGCCTGATTTACATAGTGCCTGATTAACACTCTGTCTGATTTACATAGAGCCTGATTAACACACTGCCTGATTAACACACTGTCTTATTTACATAGTGCCTGATTAACACACTGTCTGATTTGTATAGTGCCTGATTTACATAGTGCCTGATTAACACACTGTCTGATTTACATAGTGCCTGAATTACATAGTGCCTTATTAACACACTGCCTGATTTACATAGTGCCTGATTTACACACTGACTGATTAACACACTGCCTGATTTACACACTGCCTGATTTACATAATGCCTGATTAAAACACTGTCTGATTTACACTCTGCCTGATTAACACACTGTCTGATTTACATAGTGCCTGATTAACACACTGCCTGATTAACTGACTGTCTGATTTACATAGTGCCTGATTTACACACTGCCTGATTAACACACTGTCTGATTTAAATAGTGCCTGATTTACTAACTGCCTGATTAACATAGTGCCTGATTAACACACTGTCAGATTTACATAGTGCCTGATTTACACCCTGCCTGATTAACACACTGACTGATTTACATAGTGCCTGATTTACACACTGCCTGATTTACACACTGCCTGATCAACACACTGCCTGATTTACACACTGCCTGATTAACACAATTGTTGATTTACACACTGCCTGATTAACACACAGCCTGATTTAAATAGTGCCTGATTTACACACTGCCTGATTAACACACTGCCTGATTTACATAGTGCCTGATTAACCCACTGCCTGAATAACACAATGCCTGATTAACACTCAGTCTGATTAACCTACTGCCTGATTAACACACTGCCTGATTAACACTCTGTCTGATTTACATAGTGCCTGATTTACTAACTGCCTGTTTAACATAGTGCCTGAGTAACACACTGTCTGATTTACATAGTGCCTGATTTACACACTGTCTGATTTACATAGTGCCTGATTAACCCACTGCCTGAATAACACAATGCCTGATTAACACTCAGTCTGATTAACCTACTGCCTGATTAACACACTGCCTGATTAACTCACTGTCTTATTTACATAGTGCCTGATTTACACACTGCCTGATTAACACTCTGTCTGATTTACATAGTGCCTGATTTACTAACTGCCTGTTTAACATAGTGCCTGAGTAACACACTGTCTGATTTACATAGTGCCTGATTTACACACTGCCTGATTAACACACTTCCTGATTAACACACTGCCTGATTTACATAGTGCCTGATTAACACACTGCCGGATTAACAAACTGTCTGATTTAAATAGTTCCTGATTAACACACTGCCTGATTTACACACTGCCTGATTAACACACTGTCTGATTTACATAGTACCTGATTTACACACTGCCTGATTAACACGCTGTCTGATTTACATAGTGCCTGATTTACACACTGACTGATTTACACACTGCTGATTAACACACTGTCTGATTTACACACTGCCTGATTAACACACTGTCTGATTTACATAGTGCCTGATTAACACGCTGTCTGGTTTAAATAGTGCCTGATTAACTCACTGCCTGATTTACATAGTTCCTGATTAACCCACTGTCTGATTTACATAGTGCCTGATTACAACAATGTCTCATTTACATCGTGCCAGATTAACACACTGTCTGATTTACATAGTGCCTGATTAACACACTGCCTGATTTACATAGTGCCTGATTAACACACTGTCTGATTTACATAGAGCCTGATTAACACACTGCCTGATTAACACACTGTCTGATTTACATAGTGCCTGATTAACGCACTGCCTGATTAACACACTGTCTGATTTACATAGTGCCTGATTAACACAGTGTCTGATTTGCAAAGTGCCTGAATTACATAATGCCTGATTAATACACTGCCTGATTTACATAGTGCCTGAATTGCATAGTGCCTGATTTACACACTGCCTGATTAACACACTGCCTAATTAACACGCTGTCTGATTTACAGAGTGCCTGATTTACAAACTGCCTGATTAACACACTGTCTGATTTACACCGTGCCTTATTTACACACTGCCTGATTAACTCACTGTCTGATTTACATATGCCTGCTTTACACACTGCCTGATTAACATAGTGCCTGATTCCCACACTGCCTGATTAACACACTGCCTGATTTAAATAGTGCCTGATTTACACACTGCTTGATTAACACACTGTCTGATTTACATAGTGCCTGATTTACACACTGCCTGATTAACACACTACCTGATTTACACAAAGCCTGATTTACATAGTGCCAGATTAACACATTGCCTGATTAACACACTGTCTGATTTACATAGTTCCTGATTAACACACTGCCTGTTTTACACACTGCATGATTAACACACTCTCTGATGTACATAGTGCCTGACTTACACACTGCCTGATTAACACCTGTCTGATTTACATAGTGCCTGATTAACACACTATCTGATTTACATAGTGCCTGATTAACACACTGTCTGATTTACATAGTGCCTGATTAACACACTGCCTGATTTACATAGTGCCTGATTAAATCACTGTCTGATTTACATAGTGCCTGAATTGCATAGTGCCTGATTAACAAACTGCCTGATTTACATAGTGCCTGACTTACACACTGCCTGATTAACACACTGCTGATTTGCACACTGCCTGATTAACACACTGGCTGATTCACATAGTGCCTGATTAACCCACTGCCTGAATAACACATTGCCTGATTAACACACTGTCTGATTTACATAGTGCCTGATTAACACTCTGCCTGATTAAAACACTGTTTTATTTACATAGTGCCTGATTTACACACTGCCTGATTAACACACTGCCTGATTAACACACTGTCTGATTTACATAGTGCCTGATTTATACACTGCCTGATTAACATAGTGCCTGATTAAAACACTGTCTGATTTAAATAGTGCCTGATTTACATACTGCCTGATTAACACACTGTCTGATTTACATAGTGCCTGATTCCCACACTGCCTGATTAACACATTGTCTGATTTACATCATGCATGATTTACACACTTCCTGATTAACATAGTGCCTGATTAACACACTGTCTGATTTACATTGTGCCTTATTTACACACTGCCTGATTAACACACTGTGTGATTCACATAGTGCCTGATTTACACACTGCTTGATTAACAAACTGTCTAATTTACATAGTGCCTGATTTACACACTGCCTGATTAACACACTGCCTGATTAACACACTGCCTGATTTACATAGTGCCTGATTTACACACTGCCTGATTAACACACTGTCTGATTTACATAGTGCCTGATTTACACACTGACTGATTTACACACTGACTGATTTACACACTGCCTGATTAACACACTGCCTGATTTACACACTGCCTGACGAACACACTGTCTGATTTACACACTGCCTGATTAACACACTGTCTGATTTACATAGTGCCTGATTAACACACTGCCTGTTTTACATAGAGCCTGATTAAAACAATGTCTCATTTACATAGTGCCTGATTAACACACAGTCTGATTTACATAGTGCCTGATTAACACACTGCCTGATTTACATAGTGCCTGATTAACACACTGTCTGATTTACATAGTGCCTGATTAACGCACTGCCTGATTAACACACTGTCTGATTTACATAGTGCCTGATTAACACACTGTCTGATTTGCTTAGTGCCTGATTTACATAGTGCCTGATTAACACACTGTCTGATTTACATAGTGCCTGATTAACACACTGTCTGATTTGCTTAGTGCCTGAATTACATAGTGCCTGATTAACGCACTGCCTGATTAACACACTGTCTGATTTACATAGTGCCTGATTAACACACTGTCTGATTTACATAGTGCCTGATTTACATAGTGCCTGATTAACACACTACCTGATTTACATAGTGCCTGATTTACACACTGACTGATTAACACACTGCCTGATTTACACACTGCCTGATTTACATAATGCCTGATTAAAACACTGTCTGATTTACACTCTGCCTGATTAACACACTGACTGATTTACATAGTGCCTGATTAACACACTGCCTGATTAACACACTGTCTGATTTACATAGTGCCTGATTAACACACAGTCTGATTTGCATAGTGCCTGATTTACATAGTGCCTGATTAACACACTGCCTGATTTACATAGTGCCTGTTTAACACACTGCCTGATTTACATAGTGCCTGTTTTAAACACTGCCGGATTAACACAAAACCTGATTTACACACTGCCTGATTAACACACTGCCTGATTTACATGGTGCCTGATTAACCCACTGCCTGAATAACACAATGCCTGATTAACACTCAGTCTGATTAACATAGTGCCTGATTAACACACTGCCTGATTAACTCACTGTCTGATTTACATAGTGCCTGATTTACACACTGCCTGATTAACACTCTGTCTGATTTACATAGTGCCTGATTTACTAATTGCCTGATTAACTCACTGTCTGATTTAAATAGTTCCTGATTAACACACTGCCTGATTTACACACTGCCTGATTAACACACTGCCTAATTAACACGCTGTCTGATTTACAGAGTGCCTGATTTACAAACTGCCTGATTAACACACTGTCTGATTTACACCGTGCCTTATTTACACACTGCCTGATTAACTCACTGTCTGATTTACATATGCCTGCTTTACACACTGCCTGATTAACATAGTGCCTGATTCCCACACTGCCTGATTAACACACTGCCTGATTTAAATAGTGCCTGATTTACACACTGCTTGATTAACACACTGTCTGATTTACATAGTGCCTGATTTACACACTGCCTGATTAACACACTACCTGATTTACACAAAGCCTGATTTACATAGTGCCAGATTAACACATTGCCTGATTAACACACTGTCTGATTTACATAGTTCCTGATTAACACACTGCCTGTTTTACACACTGCATGATTAACACACTCTCTGATGTACATAGTGCCTGACTTACACACTGCCTGATTAACACCTGTCTGATTTACATAGTGCCTGATTAACACACTATCTGATTTACATAGTGCCTGATTAACACACTGTCTGATTTACATAGTGCCTGATTAACACACTGCCTGATTTACATAGTGCCTGATTAAATCACTGTCTGATTTACATAGTGCCTGAATTGCATAGTGCCTGATTAACAAACTGCCTGATTTACATAGTGCCTGACTTACACACTGCCTGATTAACACACTGCTGATTTACACACTGCCTGATTAACACACTGGCTGATTCACATAGTGCCTGATTAACCCACTGCCTGAATAACACATTGCCTGATTAACACACTGTCTGATTTACATAGTGCCTGATTAACACTCTGCCTGATTAAAACACTGTTTTATTTACATAGTGCCTGATTTACACACTGCCTGATTAACACACTGCCTGATTAACACACTGTCTGATTTACATAGTGCCTGATTTATACACTGCCTGATTAACATAGTGCCTGATTAAAACACTGTCTGATTTAAATAGTGCCTGATTTACATACTGCCTGATTAACACACTGTCTGATTTACATAGTGCCTGATTCCCACACTGCCTGATTAACACATTGTCTGATTTACATCATGCATGATTTACACACTTCCTGATTAACATAGTGCCTGATTAACACACTGTCTGATTTACATTGTGCCTTATTTACACACTGCCTGATTAACACACTGTGTGATTCACATAGTGCCTGATTTACACACTGCTTGATTAACAAACTGTCTAATTTACATAGTGCCTGATTTACACACTGCCTGATTAACACACTGCCTGATTAACACACTGCCTGATTTACATAGTGCCTGATTTACACACTGCCTGATTAACACACTGTCTGATTTACATAGTGCCTGATTTACACACTGACTGATTTACACACTGACTGATTTACACACTGCCTGATTAACACACTGCCTGATTTACACACTGCCTGACGAACACACTGTCTGATTTACACACTGCCTGATTAACACACTGTCTGATTTACATAGTGCCTGATTAACACACTGCCTGATTTACATAGAGCCTGATTAAAACAATGTCTCATTTACATAGTGCCTGATTAACACACAGTCTGATTTACATAGTGCCTGATTAACACACTGCCTGATTTACATAGTGCCTGATTAACACACTGTCTGATTTACATAGTGCCTGATTAACGCACTGCCTGATTAACACACTGTCTGATTTACATAGTGCCTGATTAACACACTGTCTGATTTGCTTAGTGCCTGATTTACATAGTGCCTGATTAACACACTGTCTGATTTACATAGTGCCTGATTAACACACTGTCTGATTTGCTTAGTGCCTGAATTACATAGTGCCTGATTAACGCACTGCCTGATTAACACACTGTCTGATTTACATAGTGCCTGATTAACACACTGTCTGATTTACATAGTGCCTGATTTACATAGTGCCTGATTAACACACTACCTGATTTACATAGTGCCTGATTTACACACTGACTGATTAACACACTGCCTGATTTACACACTGCCTTATTTACATAATGCCTGATTAAAACACTGTCTGATTTACACTCTGCCTGATTAACACACTGACTGATTTACATAGTGCCTGATTAACACACTGCCTGATTAACACACTGTCTGATTTACATAGTGCCTGATTAACACACAGTCTGATTTGCATAGTGCCTGATTTACATAGTGCCTGATTAACACACTGCCTGATTTACATAGTGCCTGTTTAACACACTGCCTGATTTACATAGTGCCTGTTTTAAACACTGCCGGATTAACACAAAACCTGATTTACACACTGCCTGATTAACACACTGCCTGATTTACATGGTGCCTGATTAACCCACTGCCTGAATAACACAATGCCTGATTAACACTCAGTCTGATTAACATAGTGCCTGATTAACACACTGCCTGATTAACTCACTGTCTGATTTACATAGTGCCTGATTTACACACTGCCTGATTAACACTCTGTCTGATTTACATAGTGCCTGATTTACTAATTGCCTGATTAACTCACTGTCTGATTTAAATAGTTCCTGATTAACACACTGCCTGATTTACACACTGCCTGATTAACACAATGTCCGATTTACATAGTACCTGATTTACACACTGCCTGATTAACACGCTTTCTGATTTACATAGTGCCTGATTTACACACTGACTGATTTACACACTGCTGATTTACACACTGCCTGATTTACACACTGGCTGATCAACACACTGCCTGATTTACACACTGCCTGATTAACACACTTTCTGATTTACACACTGCCTGATTAACACACTGTCTGATTTACATAGTGCCTGATTAACACACTGTCTGGTTTAAATAGTGCCTGATTAACACACTGCCTGATTTACATAGTTCCTGATTAACCCACTGTCTGATTTACATAGTGCCTGATTAAGACAATGTCTCATTTACATAATGCCTGATTAACACACTGTCAGATTTACATAGTGCCTGATTAACACACTGCCTGATTTACATAGTGCCTGATTAACACTCTGTCTGATTTACATAGAGCCTGATTAACACACTGCCTGATTAACACACTGTCTTATTTACATAGTGCCTGATTAACACACTGTCTGATTTGTATAGTGCCTGATTTACATAGTGCCTGATTAACACACTGTCTGATTTACATAGTGCCTGAATTACATAGTGCCTTATTAACACACTGCCTGATTTACATAGTGCCTGATTTACACACTGACTGATTAACACACTGCCTGATTTACACACTGCCTGATTTACATAATGCCTGATTAAAACACTCTCTGATTTACACTCTGCCTGATTAACACACTGTCTGATTTACATAGTGCCTGATTAACACACAGTGTGATTTGCATAGTGCCTGATTTACATAGTGCCTGATTAACACACTGCCTGATTTACATAGTGCCTGATTTAAACACTGCCTGATTAACACAAAGCCTGATTTTCAAACTGCCTGATAAACACACTGCCTGATTTACATTGTGCCTGATTAACCCACTGCCTGAATAACACAATGCCTGTTTAACACTCAGTCTGATTTACATAGTGCCTGATTAACACACTGCCTGATTAACTCACTGTCTGATTTACATAGTGCCTGATTTACACACTGCCTGATTAACACACTGTCTGATTTAAATAGTGCCTGATTTACTAACTGCCTGATTAACATAGTGCCTGATTAACACACTGTCAGATTTACATAGTGCCTGATTTACACCCTGCCTGATTAACACACTGACTGATTTACATAGTGCCTGATTTACACACTGTCTGATTTACACACTGCCTGATCAACACACTGCCTGATTTACACACTGCCTGATTAACACACTTTTTGATTTACACATTGCCTGATTAACACACAGCCTGATTTACATAGTGCCTGATTAACACACTGCCTGATTTACATAGTGCCTGATTTAAACACTGCCGGATTAATACAAAGCCTGATTTACACACTGCCTGATTAACACACTGCCTGATTTACATAGTGCCTGATTAACCCACTGCCTGAATAACACAATGCCTGATTAACACTCAGTCTGATTAACCTGCTGCCTGATTAACACACTGCCTGATTAACTCACTGTCTTATTTACATAGTGCCTGATTTACACACTGCCTGATTAACACTCTGTCTGATTTACATAGTGCCTGATTTACTAACTGACTGTTTAACATAGTGCCTGAGTAACACACTGTCTGATTTACATAGTGCCTGATTTACACACTGCCTGATTAACACACTGCCTGATTAACACACTGCCTGATTTACATAGTGCCTGATTAACACACTGCCGGATTAACAAACTGTCTGATTTAAATAGTTCCTGATTAACACACTGCCTGATTTACACAATGCCTGATTAACACACTGTCTGATTTACATAGTACCTGATTTACACACTGCCTGATTAACACGCTGTCTGATTTACATAGTGCCTGATTTACACACTGACTGATTTACACACTGCTGATTAACACACTGTCTGATTTACACACTGCCTGATTAACACACTGTCTGATTTACATAGTGCCTGATTAACACACTGCCTGATTAACTCACTGTCTGATTTACATAGTGCCTGATTTACACACTGCCTGATTAACACACTGTCTGATTTAAATAGTGCCTGATTTACTAACTGCCTGATTAACATAGTGCCTGATTAACACACTGTCAGATTTACATAGTGCCTGATTTACACCCTGCCTGATTAACACACTGACTGATTTACATAGTGCCTGATTTACACACTGTCTGATTTACACACTGCCTGATCAACACACTGCCTGATTTACACACTGCCTGATTAACACACTTTTTGATTTACACATTGCCTGATTAACACACAGCCTGATTTACATAGTGCCTGATTAACACACTGCCTGATTTACATAGTGCCTGATTTAAACACTGCCGGATTAATACAAAGCCTGATTTACACACTGCCTGATTAACACACTGCCTGATTTACATAGTGCCTGATTAACCCACTGCCTGAATAACACAATGCCTGATTAACACTCAGTCTGATTAACCTACTGCCTGATTAACACACTGCCTGATTAACTCACTGTCTTATTTACATAGTGCCTGATTTACACACTGCCTGATTAACACTCTGTCTGATTTACATAGTGCCTGATTTACTAACTGCCTGTTTAACATAGTGCCTGAGTAACACACTGTCTGATTTACATAGTGCCTGATTTCCACACTGCCTGATTAACACACTGCCTGATTAACACACTGCCTGATTTACACTCTGCCTGATTAACACACTGCCGGATTAACAAACTGTCTGATTTGAATAGTTCCTGATTAACACACTGCCTGATTTACACAATGCCTGATTAACACACTGTCTGATTTACATAGTACCTGATTTACACACTGCCTGATTAACACGCTGTCTGATTTACATAGTGCCTGATTTACACACTGACTGATTTACACACTGCTGATTAACACACTGTCTGATTTACACACTGCCTGATTAACACACTGTCTGATTTACATAGTGCCTGATTAACACGCTGTCTGGTTTAAATAGTGCCTGATTAACTCACTGTCTGATTTACATAGTGCCTGATTACAACAATGTCTCATTTACATCGTGCCAGATTAACACACTGTCTGATTTACATAGTGCCTGATTAACACACTGCCTGATTTACATAGTGCCTGATTAACACACTGTCTGATTTACATAGAGCCTGATTAACACACTGCCTGATTAACACACTGTCTGATTTACATAGTGCCTGATTAACGCACTGCCTGATTAACACACTGTCTGATTTACATAGTGCCTGATTAACACAGTGTCTGATTTGCAAAGTGCCTGAATTACATAATGCCTGATTAATACACTGCCTGATTTACATAGTGCCTGAATTGCATAGTGCCTGATTTACACACTGCCTGATTAACACACTGCCTAATTAACACGCTGTCTGATTTACAGAGTGCCTGATTTACAAACTGCCTGATTAACACACTGTCTGATTTACACCGTGCCTTATTTACACACTGCCTGATTAACTCACTGTCTGATTTACATATGCCTGCTTTACACACTGCCTGATTAACATAGTGCCTGATTCCCACACTGCCTGATTAACACACTGCCTGATTTAAATAGTGCCTGATTTACACACTGCTTGATTAACACACTGTCTGATTTACATAGTGCCTGATTTACACACTGCCTGATTAACACACTACCTGATTTACACAAAGCCTGATTTACATAGTGCCAGATTAAAACATTGCCTGTTTAACACACTGTCTGATTTACATAGTTCCTGATTAACACACTGCCTGTTTTACACACTGCATGATTAACACACTCTCTGATTTACATAGTGCCTGACTTACACACTGCCTGATTAACACCTGTCTGATTTACATAGTGCCTGATTAACACACTATCTGATTTACATAGTGCCTGATTAACACACTGTCTGATTTACATAGTGCCTGATTAACACACTGCCTCATTTACATAGTGCCTGATTAAATCACTGTCTGATTTACATAGTGCCTGAATTGCATAGTGCCTGATTAACAAACTGCCTGATTTACATAGTGCCTGACTTACACACTGCCTGATTAACACACTGCTGATTTACACACTGCCTGATTAACACACTGGCTGATTCACATAGTGCCTGATTAACCCACTGCCTGAATAACACATTGCCTGATTAACACACTGTCTGATTTACATAGTGCCTGATTAACACACTGTCAGATTTACATAGTGCCTGATTTACACCCTGCCTGATTAACACACTGACTGATTTACATAGTGCCTGATTTACACACTGTCTGATTTACACACTGCCTGATCAACACACTGCCTGATTTACACACTGCCTGATTAACACACTTTTTGATTTACACATTGCCTGATTAACACACAGCCTGATTTACATAGTGCCTGATTAACACACTGCCTGATTTACATAGTGCCTGATTTAAACACTGCCGGATTAATACAAAGCCTGATTTACACACTGCCTGATTAACACACTGCCTGATTTACATAGTGCCTGATTAACCCACTGCCTGAATAACACAATGCCTGATTAACACTCAGTCTGATTAACCTACTGCCTGATTAACACACTGCCTGATTAACTCACTGTCTTATTTACATAGTGCCTGATTTACACACTGCCTGATTAACACTCTGTCTGATTTACATAGTGCCTGATTTACTAACTGCCTGTTTAACATAGTGCCTGAGTAACACACTGTCTGATTTACATAGTGCCTGATTTACACACTGCCTGATTAACACACTGCCTGATTAACACACTGCCTGATTTACATAGTGCCTGATTAACACACTGCCGGATTAACAAACTGTCTGATTTAAATAGTTCCTGATTAACACACTGCCTCATTTACACACTGCCTGATTAACACACTGTCTGATTTACATAGTACCTGATTTACACACTGCCTGATTAACACGCTGTCTGATTTACATAGTGCCTGATTTACACACTGACTGATTTACACACTGCTGATTAACACACTGTCTGATTTACACACTGCCTGATTAACACACTGTCTGATTTACATAGTGCCTGATTAACACGCTGTCTGGTTTAAATAGTGCCTGATTAACTCACTGCCTGATTTACATAGTTCCTGATTAACCCACTGTCTGATTTACATAGTGCCTGATTACAACAATGACTCATTTACATCGTGCCAGATTAACACACTGTCTGATTTACATAGTGCCTGATTAACACACTGCCTGATTTACATAGTGCCTGATTAACACACTGTCTGATTTACATAGAGCCTGATTAACACACTGCCTGATTAACACACTGTCTGATTTACATAGTGCCTGATTAACGCACTGCCTGATTAACACACTGTCTGATTTACATAGTGCCTGATTAACACAGTGTCTGATTTGCAAAGTGCCTGAATTACATAATGCCTGATTAATACACTGCCTGATTTACATAGTGCCTGAATTGCATAGTGCCTGATTTACACACTGCCTGATTAACACACTGCCTAATTAACACGCTGTCTGATTTACAGAGTGCCTGATTTACAAACTGCCTGATTAACACACTGTCTGATTTACACCGTGCCTTATTTACACACTGCCTGATTAACTCACTGTCTGATTTACATATGCCTGCTTTACACACTGCCTGATTAACATAGTGCCTGATTCCCACACTGCCTGATTAACACACTGCCTGATTTAAATAGTGCCTGATTTACACACTGCTTGATTAACACACTGTCTGATTTACATAGTGCCTGATTTACACACTGCCTGATTAACACACTACCTGATTTACACAAAGCCTGATTTACATAGTGCCAGATTAAAACATTGCCTGTTTAACACACTGTCTGATTTACATAGTTCCTGATTAACACACTGCCTGTTTTACACACTGCATGATTAACACACTCTCTGATTTACATAGTGCCTGACTTACACACTGCCTGATTAACACCTGTCTGATTTACATAGTGCCTGATTAACACACTATCTGATTTACATAGTGCCTGATTAACACACTGTCTGATTTACATAGTGCCTGATTAACACACTGCCTGATTTACATAGTGCCTGATTAAATCACTGTCTGATTTACATAGTGCCTGAATTGCATAGTGCCTGATTAACAAACTGCCTGATTTACATAGTGCCTGACTTACACACTGCCTGATTAACACACTGCTGATTTGCACACTGCCTGATTAACACACTGGCTGATTCACATAGTGCCTGATTAACCCACTGCCTGAATAACACATTGCCTGATTAACACACTGTCTGATTTACATAGTGCCTGATTAACACTCTGCCTGATTAAAACACTGTTTTATTTACATAGTGCCTGATTTACACACTGCCTGATTAACACACTGCCTGATTAACACACTGTCTGATTTACATAGTGCCTGATTTATACACTGCCTGATTAACATAGTGCCTGATTAACACACTGTCTGATTTAAATAGTGCCTGATTTACATCATGCATGATTTACACACTTCCTGATTAACATAGTGCCTGATTAACACACTGTCTGATTTACATTGTGCCTTATTTACACACTGCCTGATTAACACACTGTGTGATTCACATAGTGCCTGATTTACACACTGCTTGATTAACAAACTGTCTAATTTACATAGTGCCTGATTTACACACTGCCTGATTAACACACTGCCTGATTAACACACTGCCTGATTTACATAGTGCCTGATTTACACACTGCCTGATTAACACACTGTCTGATTTACATAGTGCCTGATTTACACACTGACTGATTTACACACTGACTGATTTACACACTGCCTGATTAACACACTGCCTGATTTACACACTGCCTGACTAACACACTGTCTGATTTACACACTGCCTGATTAACACACTGTCTGATTTACATAGTGCCTGTTTAACACACTGCCTGATTTACATAGAGCCTGTTTAAAACAATGTCTCATTTACATAGTGCCTGATTAACACACAGTCTGATATACATAGTGCCTGATTAACACACTGCCTGATTTACATAGTGCCTGATTAACACACTGTCTGATTTACATAGTGCCTGATTAACGCACTGCCTGATTAACACACTGTCTGATTTACATAGTGCCTGATTAACACACTGTCTGATTTGCTTAGTGCCTGATTTACATAGTGCCTGATTAACACACTGTCTGATTTACATAGTGCCTGATTAACACACTGTCTGATTTGCTTAGTGCCTGAATTACATAGTGCCTGATTAACGCACTGCCTGATTAACACACTGTCTGATTTACATAGTGCCTGATTAACACACTGTCTGATTTACATAGTGCCTGATTTACATAGTGCCTGATTAACACACTGCCTGATTTACATAGTGCCTGATTTACACACTGACTGATTAACACACTGCCTGATTTACACACTGCCTGATTTACATAATGCCTGATTAAAACACTGTCTGATTTACACTCTGCCTGATTAACACACTGTCTGATTTACATAGTGCCTGATTAACACACTGCCTGATTAACACACTGTCTGATTTACATAGTGCCTGATTAACACACAGTCTGATTTGCATAGTGCCTGATTTACATAGTGCCTGATTAACACACTGCCTGATTTACATAGTGCCTGTTTAACACACTGCCTGATTTACATAGTGCCTGTTTTAAACACTGCCGGATTAACACAAAGCCTGATTTACACACTGCCTGATTAACACACTGCCTGATTTACATGGTGCCTGATTAACCCACTGCCTGAATAACACAATGCCTGATTAACACTCAGTCTGATTAACATAGTGCCTGATTAACACACTGCCTGATTAACTCACTGTCTGATTTACATAGTGCCTGATTTACACACTGCCTGATTAACACTCTGTCTGATTTACATAGTGCCTGATTTACTAATTGCCTGATTAACTCACTGTCTGATTTAAATAGTTCCTGATTAACACACTGCCTGATTTACACACTGCCTGATTAACACAATGTCCGATTTACATAGTACCTGATTTACACACTGCCTGATTAACACGCTTTCTGATTTACATAGTGCCTGATTTACACACTGACTGATTTACACACTGCTGATTTACACACTGCCTGATTTACACACTGGCTGATCAACACACTGCCTGATTTACACACTGCCTGATTAACACACTTTCTGATTTACACACTGCCTGATTAACACACTGTCTGATTTAAATAGTGCCTGATTTACACACCTTTGATTTACATAGTGCCTGATTAACAAACTGTCTGATTTACATAGTGCCTGATTAACAAAATGCCTGACTTACATAGTGCCTGATTAACCCACTGTCTGATTTACATAGTGCCTGATTAACCCACTGTCTGATTTACATAGTGCCTGATTAAAACAATGCCTCTTTTACATAGTGCCTGATTAACACACTGTCTTATTTACATAGTGCCTGATTAACACACTGCCTGATTTACATAGTGCCTGATTAAAACACTGTCTGATTTACATAGTGCCTGATTAACACACTGTCTGATTTACATAGTGCCCGATTAACACACTGCCTGATTAACACACTGTCTGATTTACATAGTGCCTGATTAACACACAGTCTGATTTGCATAGTGCCTGATTTACATAGTGCCTGATTAACTCACTGCCTGATTTAAATAGTGCCTGATTAAAACACTGTCTGATTTACATAGTGCCTGAATTCCATAGTGCCTGATTAACACACTGCCTGATTTACATAGTGCCTGATTTACATAGTGCCTGATTAACACACTGCCTGTTTTACATATTGCATGATTTACATAGTGCCTGACTAACACACAGTCTGAATTACATAGTGCCTGATTTACATAGTGCCTGATTAACACACTGTCTGATTTACATAGTGCCTGATTTACATAGTGCCTCATTTACACACTGCCTGATTAAAACGCTGCCTGATTTACCCACTGCCTGATTAACACACTGCATGATTAACATAGTGCCTTATTAACGCACCGCCTGATTAACACACTGCCTGATTAACACTCTGACTGATATACATAGTGCCCAATTAACACACTGCCTGATTTACACACTGCCTGATTAACACACTGTCTGATTTACATAGTGCCTGATTTATACACTGCCTGATTAACACACTGCCTGGTTAACACACTGCCGGATTAACACACTGTCTGATTTACATAGTGCCTGATTTACACACTGCCTGATTAACACAATGCCTGATTAACACACTGTCTGATTTACATAGTGCATGATTTACACACTGCCTGATTAATGTAGTGCCTGATTAAAACACTGTCTGATTTACATAGTGTCTGATTTGCAAAGTGCCTGAATTACATAATGCCTGATTAATACACTGCCTGATTTACATAGTGCCTGAATTGCATAGTGCCTGATTTACACACTGCCTGATTAACACACTGCCTAATTAACACGCTGTCTGATTTACAGAGTGCCTGATTTACAAACTGCCTGATTAACACACTGTCTGATTTACACCGTGCCTTATTTACACACTGCCTGATTAACTCACTGTCTGATTTACATATGCCTGCTTTACACACTGCCTGATTAACATAGTGCCTGATTCCCACACTGCCTGATTAACACACTGCCTGATTTAAATAGTGCCTGATTTACACACTGCTTGATTAACACACTGTCTGATTTACATAGTGCCTGATTTACACACTGCCTGATTAACACACTACCTGATTTACACAAAGCCTGATTTACATAGTGCCAGATTAAAACATTGCCTGTTTAACACACTGTCTGATTTACATAGTTCCTGATTAACACACTGCCTGTTTTACACACTGCATGATTAACACACTCTCTGATTTACATAGTGCCTGACTTACACACTGCCTGATTAACACCTGTCTGATTTACATAGTGCCTGATTAACACACTATCTGATTTACATAGTGCCTGATTAACACACTGTCTGATTTACATAGTGCCTGATTAACACACTGCCTGATTTACATAGTGCCTGATTAAATCACTGTCTGATTTACATAGTGCCTGAATTGCATAGTGCCTGATTAACAAACTGCCTGATTTACATAGTGCCTGACTTACACACTGCCTGATTAACACACTGCTGATTTGCACACTGCCTGATTAACACACTGGCTGATTCACATAGTGCCTGATTAACCCACTGCCTGAATAACACATTGCCTGATTAACACACTGTCTGATTTACATAGTGCCTGATTAACACTCTGCCTGATTAAAACACTGTTTTATTTACATAGTGCCTGATTTACACACTGCCTGATTAACACACTGCCTGATTAACACACTGTCTGATTTACATAGTGCCTGATTTATACACTGCCTGATTAACATAGTGCCTGATTAACACACTGTCTGATTTAAATAGTGCCTGATTTACATCATGCATGATTTACACACTTCCTGATTAACATAGTGCCTGATTAACACACTGTCTGATTTACATTGTGCCTTATTTACACACTGCCTGATTAACACACTGTGTGATTCACATAGTGCCTGATTTACACACTGCTTGATTAACAAACTGTCTAATTTACATAGTGCCTGATTTACACACTGCCTGATTAACACACTGCCTGATTAACACACTGCCTGATTTACATAGTGCCTGATTTACACACTGCCTGATTAACACACTGTCTGATTTACATAGTGCCTGATTTACACACTGACTGATTTACACACTGACTGATTTACACACTGCCTGATTAACACACTGCCTGATTTACACACTGCCTGACTAACACACTGTCTGATTTACACACTGCCTGATTAACACACTGTCTGATTTACATAGTGCCTGATTAACACACTGCCTGATTTACATAGAGCCTGTTTAAAACAATGTCTCATTTACATAGTGCCTGATTAACACACAGTCTGATATACATAGTGCCTGATTAACACACTGCCTGATTTACATAGTGCCTGATTAACACACTGTCTGATTTACATAGTGCCTGATTAACGCACTGCCTGATTAACACACTGTCTGATTTACATAGTGCCTGATTAACACACTGTCTGATTTGCTTAGTGCCTGATTTACATAGTGCCTGATTAACACACTGTCTGATTTACATAGTGCCTGATTAACACACTGTCTGATTTGCTTAGTGCCTGAATTACATAGTGCCTGATTAACGCACTGCCTGATTAACACACTGTCTGATTTACATAGTGCCTGATTAACACACTGTCTGATTTACATAGTGCCTGATTTACATAGTGCCTGATTAACACACTGCCTGATTTACATAGTGCCTGATTTACACACTGACTGATTAACACACTGCCTGATTTACACACTGCCTGATTTACATAATGCCTGATTAAAACACTGTCTGATTTACACTCTGCCTGATTAACACACTGTCTGATTTACATAGTGCCTGATTAACACACTGCCTGATTAACACACTGTCTGATTTACATAGTGCCTGATTAACACACAGTCTGATTTGCATAGTGCCTGATTTACATAGTGCCTGATTAACACACTGCCTGATTTACATAGTGCCTGTTTAACACACTGCCTGATTTACATAGTGCCTGTTTTAAACACTGCCGGATTAACACAAAGCCTGATTTACACACTGCCTGATTAACACACTGCCTGATTTACATGGTGCCTGATTAACCCACTGCCTGAATAACACAATGCCTGATTAACACTCAGTCTGATTAACATAGTGCCTGATTAACACACTGCCTGATTAACTCACTGTCTGATTTACATAGTGCCTGATTTACACACTGCCTGATTAACACTCTGTCTGATTTACATAGTGCCTGATTTACTAATTGCCTGATTAACTCACTGTCTGATTTAAATAGTTCCTGATTAACACACTGCCTGATTTACACACTGCCTGATTAACACAATGTCCGATTTACATAGTACCTGATTTACACACTGCCTGATTAACACGCTTTCTGATTTACATAGTGCCTGATTTACACACTGACTGATTTACACACTGCTGATTTACACACTGCCTGATTTACACACTGGCTGATCAACACACTGCCTGATTTACACACTGCCTGATTAACACACTTTCTGATTTACACACTGCCTGATTAACACACTGTCTGATTTAAATAGTGCCTGATTTACACACCTTTGATTTACATAGTGCCTGATTAACAAACTGTCTGATTTACATAGTGCCTGATTAACAAAATGCCTGACTTACATAGTGCCTGATTAACCCACTGTCTGATTTACATAGTGCCTGATTAAAACAATGCCTCTTTTACATAGTGCCTGATTAACACACTGTCTTATTTACATAGTGCCTGATTAACACACTGCCTGATTTACATAGTGCCTGATTAAAACACTGTCTGATTTACATAGTGCCTGATTAACACACTGTCTGATTTACATAGTGCCCGATTAACACACTGCCTGATTAACACACTGTCTGATTTACATAGTGCCTGATTAACACACAGTCTGATTTGCATAGTGCCTGATTTACATAGTGCCTGATTAACTCACTGCCTGATTTACATAGTGCCTGATTAAAACACTGTCTGATTTACATAGTGCCTGAATTCCATAGTGCCTGATTAACACACTGCCTGATTTACATAGTGCCTGATTTACATAGTGCCTGATTAACACACTGCCTGTTTTACATATTGCATGATTTACATAGTGCCTGACTAACACACAGTCTGAATTACATAGTGCCTGATTTACATAGTGCCTGATTAACACACTGTCTGATTTACATAGTGCCTGATTTACATAGTGCCTGATTTACACACTGCCTGATTAAAACGCTGCCTGATTTACCCACTGCCTTATTAACGCACCGCCTGATTAACACACTGCCTGATTAACACTCTGACTGATATACATAGTGCCCAATTAACACACTGCCTGATTTACACACTGCCTGATTAACACACTGTCTGATTTACATAGTGCCTGATTTATACACTGCCTGATTAACACACTGCCTGGTTAACACACTGCCGGATTAACACACTGTCTGATTTACATAGTGCCTGATTTACACACTGCCTGATTAACACAATGCCTGATTAACACACTGTCTGATTTACATAGTGCATGATTTACACACTGCCTGATTAATGTAGTGCCTGATTAAAACACTGTCTGATTTACATAGTGCCTGATTTACACACTGCCTGATTAACACACTGCCTAATTAACACGCTGTCTGATTTACAGAGTGCCTGATTTACTAACTGCCTGATTAACACACTGTCTGATTTACACCGTGCCTTATTTACACACTGCCTGATTAACTCACTGTCTGATTTACATATGCCTGCTTTACACACTGCCTGATTAACATAGTGCCTGATTCCCACACTGCCTGATTAACACACTGCCTGATTTAAATAGTGCCTGATTTACACACTGCTTTATTAACACACTGTCTGATTTACATAGTGCCTGATTTACACACTGCCTGATTAACACACTACCTGATTTACACAAAGCCTGATTTACATAGTGCCAGATTAACACATTGCCTGATTAACACACTGTCTGATTTACATAGTTCCTGATTAACACACTGCCTGTTTTACACACTGCATGATTAACACACTCTCTGATTTACATAGTGCCTGACTTACACACTGCCTGATTAACACCTGTCTGATTTACATAGTGCCTGATTAACACACTGTCTGATTTACATAGTGCCTGATTAACACACTGCCTGATTTACATAGTGCCTGATTAAATCACTGTCTGATTTACATAGTGCCTGAATTGCATAGTGCCTGATTAACAAACTGCCTGATTTACATAGTGCCTGACTTACACACTGCCTGATTAACACACTGCTGATTTACACACTGCCTGATTAACACACTGGCTGATTCACATAGTGCCTGATTAACCCACTGCCTGAATAACACATTGCCTGATTAACACACTGTCTGATTTACATAGTGCCTGATTAACACTCTGCCTGATTAAAACACTGTTTTATTTACATAGTGCCTGATTTACACACTGCCTGATTAACACACTGCCTGATTAACACACTGTCTGATTTACATAGTGCCTGATTTATACACTGCCTGATTAACATAGTGCCTGATTAACACACTGTCTGATTTAAATAGTGCCTGATTTACATACTGCCTGATTAACACACTGTCTGATTTACATAGTGCCTGATTCCCACACTGCCTGATTAACACATTGTCTGATTTACATCATGCATGATTTACACACTTCCTGATTAACATAGTGCCTGATTAACACACTGTCTGATTTACATTGTGCCTTATTTACACACTGCCTGATTAAAACACTGTGTGATTCACATAGTGCCTGATTTACACACTGCTTGATTAACAAATTGTCTAATTTACATAGTGCCTGATTTACACACTGCCTGATTAACACACTGCCTGATTAACACACTGCCTGATTTACATAGTGCCTGATTTACACACTGCCTGATTAACACACTGTCTGATTTACATAGTGCCTGATTTACACACTGACTGATTTACACACTGACTGATTTACACACTGCCTGATTAACACACTGCCTGATTTACACACTGCCTGACTAACACACTGTCTGATTTACACACTGCCTGATTAACACACTGTCTGATTTACATAGAGCCTGATTAAAACAATGTCTCATTTACATAGTGCCTGATTAACACACAGTCTGATTTACATAGTGCCTGATTAACACACTGCCTGATTTACATAGTGCCTGATTAACACACTGTCTGATTTACATAGTGCCTGATTAACGCACTGCCTGATTAACACACTGTCTGATTTACATAGTGCCTGATTAACACACTGTCTGATTTGCTTAGTGCCTGATTTACATAGTGCCTGATTAACACACTGTCTGATTTACATAGTGCCTGATTAACACACTGTCTGATTTGCTTAGTGCCTGAATTACATAGTGCCTGATTAACGCACTGCCTGATTAACACACTGTCTGATTTACATAGTGCCTGATTAACACACTGTCTGATTTACATAGTGCCTGATTTACATAGTGCCTGATTAACACACTGCCTGATTTACATAGTGCCTGATTTACACACTGACTGATTAACACACTGCCTGATTTACACACTGCCTGATTTACATAATGCCTGATTAAAACACTGTCTGATTTACACTCTGCCTGATTAACACACTGTCTGATTTACATAGTGCCTGATTAACACACTGCCTGATTAACACACTGTCTGATTTACATAGTGCCTGATTAACACACAGTCTGATTTGCATAGTGCCTGATTTACATAGTGCCTGATTAACACACTGCCTGATTTACATAGTGCCTGTTTAACACACTGCCTGATTTACATAGTGGCTGTTTTAAACACTGCCGGATTAACACAAAGCCTGATTTACACACTGCCTGATTAACACACTGCCTGATTTACATGGTGCCTGATTAACCCACTGCCTGAATAACACAATGCCTGATTAACACTCAGTCTGATTAACATAGTGCCTGATTAACACACTGCCTGATTAACTCACTGTCTGATTTACATAGTGCCTGATTTACACACTGCCTGATTAACACTCTGTCTGATTTACATAGTGCCTGATTTACTAATTGCCTGATTAACTCACTGTCTGATTTAAATAGTTCCTGATTAACACACTGCCTGATTTACACACTGCCTGATTAACACAATGTCCGATTTACATAGTACCTGATTTACACACTGCCTGATTAACACGCTTTCTGATTTACATAGTGCCTGATTTACACACTGACTGATTTACACACTGCTGATTTACACACTGCCTGATTTACACACTGGCTGATCAACACACTGCCTGATTTACACACTGCCTGATTAACACACTTTCTGATTTACACACTGCCTGATTAACACACTGTCTGATTTAAATAGTGCCTGATTTACACACCTTTGATTTACATAGTGCCTGATTAACAAACTGTCTGATTTACATAGTGCCTGATTAACAAAATGCCTTACTTACATAGTGCCTGATTAACCCACTGTCTGATTTACATAGTGCCTGATTAAAACAATGCCTCTTTTACATAGTGCCTGATTAACACACTGTCTTATTTACATAGTGCCTGATTAACACATTGCCTGATTTACATAGTGCCTGATTAAAACACTGTCTGATTTACATAGTGCCTGATTAACACACTGTCTGATTTACATAGTGCCCGATTAACACACTGCCTGATTAACACACTGTCTGATTTACATAGTGCCTGATTAACACACAGTCTGATTTGCATAGTGCCTGATTTACATAGTGCCTGATTAACTCACTGCCTGATTTACATAGTGCCTGATTAAAACACTGTCTGATTTACATAGTGCCTGAATTCCATAGTGCCTGATTAACACACTGCCTGATTTACATATTGCCTGATTTACATAGTGCCTGATTAACACACTGCCTGTTTTACATATTGCATGATTTACATAGTGCCTGACTAACACACAGTCTGAATTACATAGTGCCTGATTTACATAGTGCCTGATTAACACACTGTCTGATTTACATAGTGCCTGATTTACATAGTGCCTGATTTACACACTGCCTGATTAAAACGCTGCCTGATTTACCCACTGCCTGATTAACACACTGCATGATTAACATAGTGCCTTATTAACGCACCGCCTGATTAACACACTGCCTGATTAACACTCTGACTGATATACATAGTGCCTGATTAACACACTGTCTGATTTACATAGTGCCTGATTTATACACTGCCTGATTAACACACTGCCTGATTAACACACTGCCGGATTAACACACTGTCTGATTTACATAGTGCCTGATTTACACACTGCCTGATTAACACAGTGTCTGATTTAAAAAGTGCCTGATTTACACATTGCCTGATTAACACACTGTTTGATTTACACACTGCCTGATTTACACACTGCCTGATTAACACACTGTCTGATTTACATAGTGCATGATTTACACACTGCCTGATTAACACACTGCTGATTTACACACTGCCTGATTAACACACTGGCTGATTCACATAGTGCCTGATTAACCCACTGCCTGAATAACACATTGCCTGATTAACACACTGTCTGATTTACATAGTGCCTGATTAACACTCTGCCTGATTAAAACTCTGTTTTATTTACATAGTGCCTGATTTACACACTGCCTGATTAACACACTGCCTGATTAACACACTGTCTGATTTACATAGTGCCTGATTTATACACTGCCTGATTAACATAGTGCCTGATTAACACACTGTCTGATTTAAATATTGCCTGATTTACATACTGCCTGATTAACACACTGTCTGATTTACATAGTGCCTGATTCCCACACTGCCTGATTAACACATTGTCTGATTTACATCATGCATGATTTACACACTTCCTGATTAACATAGTGCCTGATTAACACACTGTCTGATTTACATTGTGCCTTATTTACACACTGCCTGATTAACACACTGTGTGATTCACATAGTGCCTGATTTACACACTGCTTGATTAACAAATTGTCTCATTTACATAGTGCCTGATTTACACACTGCCTGATTAACACACTGCCTGATTTACATAGTGCCTGATTTACACACTGCCTGATTAACACACTGTCTGATTTACATAGTGCCTGATTAACACACTGTCTGATTTACATAGTGCCTGATTAACGCACTGCCTGATTAACACACTGTCTGATTTACATAGTGCCTGATTAACACACTGTCTGATTTGCTTAGTGCCTGATTTACATAGTGCCTGATTAACACACTGTCTGATTTACATAGTGCCTGATTAACACACTGTCTGATTTGCTTAGTGCCTGAATTACATAGTGCCTGATTAACGCACTGCCTGATTAACACACTGTCTGATTTACATAGTGCCTGATTAACACACTGTCTGATTTACATAGTGCCTGATTTACATAGTGCCTGATTAACACACTGCCTGATTTACATAGTGCCTGATTTACACACTGACTGATTAACACACTGCCTGATTTACACACTGCCTGATTTACATAATGCCTGATTAAAACACTGTCTGATTTACACTCTGCCTGATTAACACACTGTCTGATTTACATAGTGCCTGATTAACACACTGCCTGATTAACACACTGTCTGATTTACATAGTGCCTGATTAACACACAGTCTGATTTGCATAGTGCCTGATTTACATAGTGCCTGATTAACACACTGCCTGATTTACATAGTGCCTGTTTAACACACTGCCTGATTTACATAGTGCCTGTTTTAAACACTGCCGGATTAACACAAAGCCTGATTTACACACTGCCTGATTAACACACTGCCTGATTTACATGGTGCCTGATTAACCCACTGCCTGAATAACACAATGCCTGATTAACACTCAGTCTGATTAACATAGTGCCTGATTAACACACTGCCTGATTAACTCACTGTCTGATTTACATAGTGCCTGATTTACACACTGCCTGATTAACACTCTGTCTGATTTACATAGTGCCTGATTTACTAATTGCCTGATTAACTCACTGTCTGATTTAAATAGTTCCTGATTAACACACTGCCTGATTTACACACTGCCTGATTAACACAATGTCCGATTTACATAGTACCTGATTTACACACTGCCTGATTAACACGCTTTCTGATTTACATAGTGCCTGATTTACACACTGACTGATTTACACACTGCTGATTTACACACTGCCTGATTTACACACTGGCTGATCAACACACTGCCTGATTTACACACTGCCTGATTAACACACTTTCTGATTTACACACTGCCTGATTAACACACTGTCTGATTTAAATAGTGCCTGATTTACACACCTTTGATTTACATAGTGCCTGATTAACAAACTGTCTGATTTACATAGTGCCTGATTAACACATTGCCTGATTTACATAGTGCCTGATTAAAACACTGTCTGATTTACATAGTGCCTGATTAACACACTGTCTGATTTACATAGTGCCCGATTAACACACTGCCTGATTAACACACTGTCTGATTTACATAGTGCCTGATTAACACACAGTCTGATTTGCATAGTGCCTGATTTACATAGTGCCTGATTAACTCACTGCCTGATTTACATAGTGCCTGATTAAAACACTGTCTGATTTACATAGTGCCTGAATTCCATAGTGCCTGATTAACACACTGCCTGATTTACATATTGCCTGATTTACATAGTGCCTGATTAACACACTGCCTGTTTTACATATTGCATGATTTACATAGTGCCTGACGAACACACAGTCTGAATTACATAGTGCCTGATTTACATAGTGCCTGATTAACACACTGTCTGATTTACATAGTGCCTGATTTACATAGTGCCTGATTTACACACTGCCTGATTAAAACGCTGCCTGATTTACCCACTGCCTGATTAACACACTGCATGATTAACATAGTGCCTTATTAACGCACCGCCTGATTAACACACTGCCTGATTAACACTCTGACTGATATACATAGTGCCCAATTAACACACTGCCTGATTTACACACTGCCTGATTAACATACTGTCTGATTTACATAGTGCCTGATTTATACACTGCCTGATTAACACACTGCCTGATTAACACACTGCCGGATTAACACACTGTCTGATTTACATAGTGCCTGATTTACACACTGCCTGATTAACACAGTGTCTGATTTAAAAAGTGCCTGATTTACACATTGCCTGATTAACACACTGTTTGATTTACACACTGCCTGATTTACACACTGCCTGATTAACACACTGTCTGATTTACATAGTGCATGATTTACACACTGCCTGATTAACGTAGTGCCTGATTAAAACACTGTCTGATTTACATAGTGCCTGATTTACACACTGCCTGATTAACACACAGTCTGATTTACATAGTGCATGATTTACACACTGCCTGATTAACATAGTGCCTGATTTACACACTGCTTGATTAACAAACTGTCTGATTTACATAGTGCCTGATTTACACACGGCCTGATTAACACACTCCCTGATTAAAACACTGTCTGATTTACATAGTGCCTGATTAACACACTGCCTGATTAACACACTGTCTGATTTACATAGTGCCTGTTTAACACACTGTCTGATTTGCATAGTGCCTGATTTACCTAGTGCCTGATTAATACACTGCCTGATTTACATAGTGCCTGAATTGCATAGTGCTTGATTTACACACTGCCTGATTAACACAATGCCTAATTAACACGCTGTCTGATTTACAGAGTGCCTGATTTACAAACTGCCTGATTAACTCACTTTCTGATTTACATATGCCTGCTTTACACACTGCCTGATTAACATAGTGCCTGATTCCCACACTGCCTGATTAACACACTGTCTGATTTAAATAGTGCTTGATTTACACACTGCTTGATTAACACACTGTCTAATTAACATAGTGCCTGATTTACACACTGCCTGATTAACACACGACCTGATTTACACACTGCCTGATTTACATAGTGCCAGATTAACACATTGCCTGATTAACACATTGTCTGATTTACATAGTTCCTGATTAACACACTGCCTGTTTTACACACTGCATGATAAACACACCCTCTGATTTACATAGTGCCTGACTTACACACTGCCTGATTAACACACTGTCTGATTTACATAGTGCCTGATTAACACACTGTCTGATTTACATAGTGCCTGATTAACACACTGTCTGATTTACATAGTGCCTGATTAAATCACTGTCTGATTTACATAGTGCCTGAATTGCATCGTGCCTGATTAACAAACTGCCTGATTTACATAGTGCCTGACTTACACACTGCCTGATTAACACACTGCTGATTTGCACACTGCCTGATTAACACACTGGCTGATTCACATAGTGCCTGATTAACCCACTGCCTGAATAACACTTTGCCTGATTAACACACTGTCTGATTTACATAGTGCCTGATTTACACACTGACTGATTTACAAACTGACTGATTTACACACTGCTTGATTAACACACTGCCTGATTTACACACTGCCTGACTAACACACTGTCTGATTTACACACTGCCTGATTAACACACTGTCTGATTTACATAGTGCCTTATTAACACACTGTCTGGTTTAAGTAGTGCCTGATTAACACACTGCCTGATTTACATAGTTCCTGATTAACCCACTGTCTGATTTACATAGTGCCTGATTAAAACAATGTCTCATTTACATAGTGCCTGATTAACACACAGTCTGATTTACATAGTGCCTGATTAACACACTGCCTGATTTACATAGTGCCTGATTAACACACTGTCTGATTTACATAGTGCCTGATTAACGCACTGCCTGATTAACACACTGTCTGATTTACATAGTGCCTGATTAACACACTGTCTGATTTGCATAGTGCCTGATTTACATAGTGCCTGATTAACACACTGTCTGATTTACATAGTGCCTGATTTACATAGTGCCTGATTAAAGCACTGTATGATTTACATAGTGCCTGATTAACACACTGTCTGATTTACATAGTGCCCGATTAACACACTGCCTGATTAACACACTGTCTGATTTACATAGTGCCTGATTAACACACAGTCTGATTTGCATAGAGCCTGATTTACATAGTGCCTGATTAACACACTGCCTTATTTACATATTGCCTGATTAAAACACTGTCTGATTTACATAGTGCCTGAATTCCATAGTGCCTGATTAACACACTGCCTGATTTACATAGTGCCTGATTTACACACAGCCTGATTAACACACTGCCTGATTAACACACTGCCGGATTAACACAGTGTCTAATTTACATAGTGCCTGATTTACACACTGCCTGATTAACACAGTGTCTGATTTAAAAAGTGCCTGATTTACACACTGCCTGATTAACACACTGTTTGATTTACCCACTTCCTCATTTACACACTGCCTGATTAACACACTGTCTTATTTACATAGTGCCTGATTAACACACTCCCTGATTAACGTAGTGCCTGATTAACACACTGTCTGATTTACATAGTGCCTGATTTACACACTGCCTGATTAACACACTGACTGATTTACATAGTGCCTGATTTACACACTGCCTGATTTACACACTGCCTGATCAACACACTGCCTGATTTACACACTGCCTGATTAACACACATTCTGATTTACACACTGCCTGATTAACACAATGTCTGTTTTAAATAGTGCCTGATTTACACACCTTTGATTTACATAGTGCCTGATTAACAAACTGTCTGATTTACATAGTGCCTGATTAACAAAATGCCTGACTTACATAGTGCCTGATTAACCCACTGTCTGATTTACATAGTGCCTGATTAACACACTGTCTGATTTACATAGTGCCCGATTAACACACTGCCTGATTAACACACTGCCTGATTTACATAGTGCCTGATTTACACACTGCCTGATTAACACACTGTCTGATTTACATAGTGCCTGATTTACACACTGACTGATTTACACACTGACTGATTTACACACTGCCTGATTAACACACTGCCTGATTTACACACTGCCTGACTAACACACTGTCTGATTTACACACTGCCTGATTAACACACTGTCTGATTTACATAGAGCCTGATTAAAACAATGTCTCATTTACATAGTGCCTGATTAACACACAGTCTGATTTACATAGTGCCTGATTAACACACTGCCTGATTTACATAGTGCCTGATTAACACACTGTCTGATTTACATAGTGCCTGATTAACGCACTGCCTGATTAACACACTGTCTGATTTACATAGTGCCTGATTAACACACTGTCTGATTTGCTTAGTGCCTGATTTACATAGTGCCTGATTAACACACTGTCTGATTTACATAGTGCCTGATTAACACACTGTCTGATTTGCTTAGTGCCTGAATTACATAGTGCCTGAATAACGCACTGCCTGATTAACACACTGTCTGATTTACATAGTGCCTGATTAACACACTGTCTGATTTACATAGTGCCTGATTTACATAGTGCCTGATTAACACACTGCCTGATTTACATAGTGCCTGATTTACACACTGACTGATTAACACACTGCCTGATTTACACACTGCCTGATTTACATAATGCCTGATTAAAACACTGTCTGATTTACACTCTGCCTGATTAACACACTGTCTGATTTACATAGTGCCTGATTAACACACTGCCTGATTAACACACTGTCTGATTTACATAGTGCCTGATTAACACACAGTCTGATTTGCATAGTGCCTGATTTACATAGTGCCTGATTAACACACTGCCTGATTTACATAGTGCCTGTTTAACACACTGCCTGATTTACATAGTGGCTGTTTTAAACACTGCCGGATTAACACAAAGCCTGATTTACACACTGCCTGATTAACACACTGCCTGATTTACATGGTGCCTGATTAACCCACTGCCTGAATAACACAATGCCTGATTAACACTCAGTCTGATTAACATAGTGCCTGATTAACACACTGCCTGATTAACTCACTGTCTGATTTACATAGTGCCTGATTTACACACTGCCTGATTAACACTCTGTCTGATTTACATAGTGCCTGATTTACTAATTGCCTGATTAACTCACTGTCTGATTTAAATAGTTCCTGATTAACACACTGCCTGATTTACACACTGCCTGATTAACACAATGTCCGATTTACATAGTACCTGATTTACACACTGCCTGATTAACACGCTTTCTGATTTACATAGTGCCTGATTTACACACTGACTGATTTACACACTGCTGATTTACACACTGCCTGATTTACACACTGGCTGATCAACACACTGCCTGATTTACACACTGCCTGATTAACACACTTTCTGATTTACACACTGCCTGATTAACACACTGTCTGATTTAAATAGTGCCTGATTTACACACCTTTGATTTACATAGTGCCTGATTAACAAACTGTCTGATTTACATAGTGCCTGATTAACAAAATGCCTTACTTACATAGTGCCTGATTAACCCACTGTCTGATTTACATAGTGCCTGATTAAAACAATGCCTCTTTTACATAGTGCCTGATTAACACACTGTCTTATTTACATAGTGCCTGATTAACACATTGCCTGATTTACATAGTGCCTGATTAAAACACTGTCTGATTTACATAGTGCCTGATTAACACACTGTCTGATTTACATAGTGCCCGATTAACACACTGCCTGATTAACACACTGTCTGATTTACATAGTGCCTGATTAACACACAGTCTGATTTGCATAGTGCCTGATTTACATAGTGCCTGATTAACTCACTGCCTGATTTACATAGTGCCTGATTAAAACACTGTCTGATTTACATAGTGCCTGAATTCCATAGTGCCTGATTAACACACTGCCTGATTTACATATTGCCTGATTTACATAGTGCCTGATTAACACACTGCCTGTTTTACATATTGCATGATTTACATAGTGCCTGACTAACACACAGTCTGAATTACATAGTGCCTGATTTACATAGTGCCTGATTAACACACTGTCTGATTTACATAGTGCCTGATTTACATAGTGCCTGATTTACACACTGCCTGATTAAAACGCTGCCTGATTTACCCACTGCCTGATTAACACACTGCATGATTAACATAGTGCCTTATTAACGCACCGCCTGATTAACACACTGCCTGATTAACACTCTGACTGATATACATAGTGCCTGATTAACACACTGTCTGATTTACATAGTGCCTGATTTATACACTGCCTGATTAACACACTGCCTGATTAACACACTGCCGGATTAACACACTGTCTGATTTACATAGTGCCTGATTTACACACTGCCTGATTAACACAGTGTCTGATTTAAAAAGTGCCTGATTTACACACTGCCTGATTAACACACTGTTTGATTTACACACTGCCTGATTTACACACTGCCTGATTAACACACTGTCTGATTTACATAGTGCATGATTTACACACTGCCTGATTAACACACTGCTGATTTACACACTGCCTGATTAACACACTGGCTGATTCACATAGTGCCTGATTAACCCACTGCCTGAATAACACATTGCCTGATTAACACACTGTCTGATTTACATAGTGCCTGATTAACACTCTGCCTGATTAAAACTCTGTTTTATTTACATAGTGCCTGATTTACACACTGCCTGATTAACACACTGCCTGATTAACACACTGTCTGATTTACATAGTGCCTGATTTATACACTGCCTGATTAACATAGTGCCTGATTAACACACTGTCTGATTTAAATATTGCCTGATTTACATACTGCCTGATTAACACACTGTCTGATTTACATAGTGCCTGATTCCCACACTGCCTGATTAACACATTGTCTGATTTACATCATGCATGATTTACACACTTCCTGATTAACATAGTGCCTGATTAACACACTGTCTGATTTACATTGTGCCTTATTTACACACTGCCTGATTAACACACTGTGTGATTCACATAGTGCCTGATTTACACACTGCTTGATTAACAAATTGTCTCATTTACATAGTGCCTGATTTACACACTGCCTGATTAACACACTGCCTGATTTACATAGTGCCTGATTTACACACTGCCTGATTAACACACTGTCTGATTTACATAGTGCCTGATTAACACACTGTCTGATTTACATAGTGCCTGATTAACGCACTGCCTGATTAACACACTGTCTGATTTACATAGTGCCTGATTAACACACTGTCTGATTTGCTTAGTGCCT
Source organism: Carcharodon carcharias (assembly GCF_017639515.1). Lineage (NCBI taxonomy): Eukaryota > Metazoa > Chordata > Chondrichthyes > Lamniformes > Lamnidae > Carcharodon > Carcharodon carcharias. Next base: position 168,634,236 of record NC_054477.1, on the reverse strand, counting down.
GATTTACATAGTGCCTGATTAACACACTGTCTGATTTACATAGTGCCTGATTAACACACTGTCTGATTTGCTTAGTGCCTGAATTACATAGTGCCTGATTAACGCACTGCCTGATTAACACACTGTCTGATTTACATAGTGCCTGATTAACACACTGTCTGATTTACATAGTGCCTGATTTACATAGTGCCTGATTAACACACTGCCTGATTTACATAGTGCCTGATTTACACACTGACTGATTAACACACTGCCTGATTTACACACTGCCTGATTTACATAATGCCTGATTAAAACACTGTCTGATTTACACTCTGCCTGATTAACACACTGTCTGATTTACATAGTGCCTGATTAACACACTGCCTGATTAACACACTGTCTGATTTACATAGTGCCTGATTAACACACAGTCTGATTTGCATAGTGCCTGATTTACATAGTGCCTGATTAACACACTGCCTGATTTACATAGTGCCTGTTTAACACACTGCCTGATTTACATAGTGCCTGTTTTAAACACTGCCGGATTAACACAAAGCCTGATTTACACACTGCCTGATTAACACACTGCCTGATTTACATGGTGCCTGATTAACCCACTGCCTGAATAACACAATGCCTGATTAACACTCAGTCTGATTAACATAGTGCCTGATTAACACACTGCCTGATTAACTCACTGTCTGATTTACATAGTGCCTGATTTACACACTGCCTGATTAACACTCTGTCTGATTTACATAGTGCCTGATTTACTAATTGCCTGATTAACTCACTGTCTGATTTAAATAGTTCCTGATTAACACACTGCCTGATTTACACACTGCCTGATTAACACAATGTCCGATTTACATAGTACCTGATTTACACACTGCCTGATTAACACGCTTTCTGATTTACATAGTGCCTGATTTACACACTGACTGATTTACACACTGCTGATTTACACACTGCCTGATTTACACACTGGCTGATCAACACACTGCCTGATTTACACACTGCCTGATTAACACACTTTCTGATTTACACACTGCCTGATTAACACACTGTCTGATTTAAATAGTGCCTGATTTACACACCTTTGATTTACATAGTGCCTGATTAACAAACTGTCTGATTTACATAGTGCCTGATTAACACATTGCCTGATTTACATAGTGCCTGATTAAAACACTGTCTGATTTACATAGTGCCTGATTAACACACTGTCTGATTTACATAGTGCCCGATTAACACACTGCCTGATTAACACACTGTCTGATTTACATAGTGCCTGATTAACACACAGTCTGATTTGCATAGTGCCTGATTTACATAGTGCCTGATTAACTCACTGCCTGATTTACATAGTGCCTGATTAAAACACTGTCTGATTTACATAGTGCCTGAATTCCATAGTGCCTGATTAACACACTGCCTGATTTACATATTGCCTGATTTACATAGTGCCTGATTAACACACTGCCTGTTTTACATATTGCATGATTTACATAGTGCCTGACGAACACACAGTCTGAATTACATAGTGCCTGATTTACATAGTGCCTGATTAACACACTGTCTGATTTACATAGTGCCTGATTTACATAGTGCCTGATTTACACACTGCCTGATTAAAACGCTGCCTGATTTACCCACTGCCTGATTAACACACTGCATGATTAACATAGTGCCTTATTAACGCACCGCCTGATTAACACACTGCCTGATTAACACTCTGACTGATATACATAGTGCCCAATTAACACACTGCCTGATTTACACACTGCCTGATTAACATACTGTCTGATTTACATAGTGCCTGATTTATACACTGCCTGATTAACACACTGCCTGATTAACACACTGCCGGATTAACACACTGTCTGATTTACATAGTGCCTGATTTACACACTGCCTGATTAACACAGTGTCTGATTTAAAAAGTGCCTGATTTACACATTGCCTGATTAACACACTGTTTGATTTACACACTGCCTGATTTACACACTGCCTGATTAACACACTGTCTGATTTACATAGTGCATGATTTACACACTGCCTGATTAACGTAGTGCCTGATTAAAACACTGTCTGATTTACATAGTGCCTGATTTACACACTGCCTGATTAACACACAGTCTGATTTACATAGTGCATGATTTACACACTGCCTGATTAACATAGTGCCTGATTTACACACTGCTTGATTAACAAACTGTCTGATTTACATAGTGCCTGATTTACACACGGCCTGATTAACACACTCCCTGATTAAAACACTGTCTGATTTACATAGTGCCTGATTAACACACTGCCTGATTAACACACTGTCTGATTTACATAGTGCCTGTTTAACACACTGTCTGATTTGCATAGTGCCTGATTTACCTAGTGCCTGATTAATACACTGCCTGATTTACATAGTGCCTGAATTGCATAGTGCTTGATTTACACACTGCCTGATTAACACAATGCCTAATTAACACGCTGTCTGATTTACAGAGTGCCTGATTTACAAACTGCCTGATTAACTCACTTTCTGATTTACATATGCCTGCTTTACACACTGCCTGATTAACATAGTGCCTGATTCCCACACTGCCTGATTAACACACTGTCTGATTTAAATAGTGCTTGATTTACACACTGCTTGATTAACACACTGTCTAATTAACATAGTGCCTGATTTACACACTGCCTGATTAACACACGACCTGATTTACACACTGCCTGATTTACATAGTGCCAGATTAACACATTGCCTGATTAACACATTGTCTGATTTACATAGTTCCTGATTAACACACTGCCTGTTTTACACACTGCATGATAAACACACCCTCTGATTTACATAGTGCCTGACTTACACACTGCCTGATTAACACACTGTCTGATTTACATAGTGCCTGATTAACACACTGTCTGATTTACATAGTGCCTGATTAACACACTGTCTGATTTACATAGTGCCTGATTAAATCACTGTCTGATTTACATAGTGCCTGAATTGCATCGTGCCTGATTAACAAACTGCCTGATTTACATAGTGCCTGACTTACACACTGCCTGATTAACACACTGCTGATTTGCACACTGCCTGATTAACACACTGGCTGATTCACATAGTGCCTGATTAACCCACTGCCTGAATAACACTTTGCCTGATTAACACACTGTCTGATTTACATAGTGCCTGATTTACACACTGACTGATTTACAAACTGACTGATTTACACACTGCTTGATTAACACACTGCCTGATTTACACACTGCCTGACTAACACACTGTCTGATTTACACACTGCCTGATTAACACACTGTCTGATTTACATAGTGCCTTATTAACACACTGTCTGGTTTAAGTAGTGCCTGATTAACACACTGCCTGATTTACATAGTTCCTGATTAACCCACTGTCTGATTTACATAGTGCCTGATTAAAACAATGTCTCATTTACATAGTGCCTGATTAACACACAGTCTGATTTACATAGTGCCTGATTAACACACTGCCTGATTTACATAGTGCCTGATTAACACACTGTCTGATTTACATAGTGCCTGATTAACGCACTGCCTGATTAACACACTGTCTGATTTACATAGTGCCTGATTAACACACTGTCTGATTTGCATAGTGCCTGATTTACATAGTGCCTGATTAACACACTGTCTGATTTACATAGTGCCTGATTTACATAGTGCCTGATTAAAGCACTGTATGATTTACATAGTGCCTGATTAACACACTGTCTGATTTACATAGTGCCCGATTAACACACTGCCTGATTAACACACTGTCTGATTTACATAGTGCCTGATTAACACACAGTCTGATTTGCATAGAGCCTGATTTACATAGTGCCTGATTAACACACTGCCTTATTTACATATTGCCTGATTAAAACACTGTCTGATTTACATAGTGCCTGAATTCCATAGTGCCTGATTAACACACTGCCTGATTTACATAGTGCCTGATTTACACACAGCCTGATTAACACACTGCCTGATTAACACACTGCCGGATTAACACAGTGTCTAATTTACATAGTGCCTGATTTACACACTGCCTGATTAACACAGTGTCTGATTTAAAAAGTGCCTGATTTACACACTGCCTGATTAACACACTGTTTGATTTACCCACTTCCTCATTTACACACTGCCTGATTAACACACTGTCTTATTTACATAGTGCCTGATTAACACACTCCCTGATTAACGTAGTGCCTGATTAACACACTGTCTGATTTACATAGTGCCTGATTTACACACTGCCTGATTAACACACTGACTGATTTACATAGTGCCTGATTTACACACTGCCTGATTTACACACTGCCTGATCAACACACTGCCTGATTTACACACTGCCTGATTAACACACATTCTGATTTACACACTGCCTGATTAACACAATGTCTGTTTTAAATAGTGCCTGATTTACACACCTTTGATTTACATAGTGCCTGATTAACAAACTGTCTGATTTACATAGTGCCTGATTAACAAAATGCCTGACTTACATAGTGCCTGATTAACCCACTGTCTGATTTACATAGTGCCTGATTAACACACTGTCTGATTTACATAGTGCCCGATTAACACACTGCCTGATTAACACACTGTCTGATTTACATAGTGCCTGATTAACACACAGTCTGATTTGCATAGTGCCTGATTTACATAGTGCCTGATTAACTCACTGCCTGATTTACATAGTGCCTGATTAAAACACTGACTGATTTACATAGTGCCTGATTAACACACTGTCTGATTTACATAGTGCCCGATTAACACACTGCCTGATTAACACACTGTCTGATTTACATAGTGCCTGATTATCACACAGTCTGATTTGCATAGTGCCTGATTTACATAGTGCCTGATTAACTCACTGCCTGATTTACATAGTGCCTGATTAAAACACTGTCTGATTTACATAGTGCCTGATTAACACACTGTCTGATTTACATAGTGCCTGATTAACACACTGTCTGATTTACATAGTGCCCGATTAACACACTGCCTGATTAACACACTGTCTGATTTACATAGTGCCTGATTAACACACAGTCTGATTTGCATAGTGCCTGATTTACATAGTGCCTGATTAACTCACTGCCTGATTTACATAGTGCCTGATTAAAACACTGACTGATTTACATAGTGCCTGAATTCCATAGTGCCTGATTAACACACTGCCTGATTTACATAGTGCCTGATTTACATAGTGCCTGATTAACACACTGCCTGTTTTACATATTGCATGATTTACATAGTGCCTGACTAACACACAGTCTGAATTACATAGTGCCTGATTTACATAGTGCCTGATTAACACACTGTCTGATTTACATAGTGCCTGATTTACACACTGCCTGATTAAAACGCTGCCTGATTTACCCACTGCCTGATTAACACACTGCATGATTAACATAGTGCCTTATTAACACACCGCCTGATTAACACACTGCCTGATTAACACTCTGACTGATATACATAGTGCCTAATTAACACACTGCCTGATTTACACACTGCCTGATTAACACACTGTCTGATTTACATAGTGCCTGATTTATACACTGCCTGATTAACACACTGCCTGATTAACACACTGCCGGATTAACGCACTGTCTGATTTACATAGTGCCTGATTTACACACTGCCTGATTAACACAGTGTCTGATTTAAAAAGTGCCTGATTTACACACTGCCTGATTAACACACTGTTTGATTTACACACTGCCTGATTTACACACTGCCTGATTAACACACTGTCTGATTTACATAGTGCCTGATTTACACACTGCCTGATTAACGTAGTGCCTGATTAAAACACTGTCTGATTTACATAGTGCCTGATTTACACACTGCCTGATTAACGCACAGTCTGATTTACATAGTGCATGATTTACACACTGCCTGATTAACATAGTGCCTGATTTACACACTGCTGGATTAACACACTGTCTGATTTACATAGTGCCCGATTAACACACTGCCTGATTAACACACAGTCTGATTTGCATAGAGCCTGATTTACATAGTGCCTGATTAACACACTGCCTTATTTACATATTGCCTGATTAAAACACTGTCTGATTTACATAGTGCCTGAATTCCATAGTGCCTGATTAACACACTGCCTGATTTACATAGTGCCTGATTTACACACAGCCTGATTAACACACTGCCTGATTAACACACTGCCGGATTAACACAGTGTCTAATTTACATAGTGCCTGATTTACACACTGCCTGATTAACACAGTGTCTGATTTAAAAAGTGCCTGATTTACACACTGCCTGATTAACACACTGTTTGATTTACCCACTTCCTCATTGACACACTGCCTGATTAACACACTGTCTTATTTACATAGTGCCTGATTAACACACTCCCTGATTAACGTAGTGCCTGATTAACACACTGTCTGATTTACATAGTGCCTGATTTACACACTGCCTGATTAACACACTGACTGATTTACATAGTGCCTGATTTACACACTGCCTGATTTACACACTGCCTGATCAACACACTGCCTGATTTACACACTGCCTGATTAACACACTTTCTGATTTACACACTGCCTGATTAACACACTGTCTGTTTTAAATAGTGCCTGATTTACACACCTTTGATTTACATAGTGCCTGATTAACAAACTGTCTGATTTACATAGTGCCTGATTAACAAAATGCCTGACTTACATAGTGCCTGATTAACACACTGTCTGATTTACATAGTGCCTGATTAAAACAATGTCTCTTTTACATAGTGCCTGATTATCACACTGTCTTATTTACATCGTGCCTGATTAACACATTGCCTGATTTACATAGTGCCTGATTAAAACACTGTCTGATTTACATAGAGCCTGATTCACACACTGCCTGGTTAACACTGTCTGATTTACATAGTGCCTGATTAACACACTGTCTGATTTACATAGTGCCCGATTAACACACTGCCTGATTAACACTGTCTGATTTACATAGTGCCTGATTAACACACAGTCTGATTTGCATAGTGCCTGATTTACATAGTGCCTGATTAACTCACTGCCTGATTTACATAGTGCCTGATTAAAACACTGTCTGATTTACATAGTGCCTGAATTCCATAGTGCCTGATTAACACACTGCCTGATTTACATAGTGCCTGATTTACATAGTGCCTGATTAACACACTGCCTGTTTTACATATTGTTTGATTTACATAGTGCCTGACTAACACACAGTCTGAATTACATAGTGCCTGATTTACATAGTGCCTGAATTACACACTGTCTGATTTACATAGTGCCTGATTTACATAGTGCCTGATTTACACACTGCCTGATTAAAACGCTGCCTGATTTACCCACTGCCTGATTAACACACTGCATGATTAACATAGTGCCTTATTAACACACCGCCTGATTAACACACTGCCTGATTAACACTCTGACTGATATACATAGTGCCTAATTAACACACTGCCTGATTTACACACTGCCTGATTAACACACTGTCTGATTTACATAGTGCCTGATTTATACACTGCCTGATTAACACACTGCCTGATTAACACACTGCCGGATTAACGCACTGTCTGATTTACATAGTGCCTGATTTACACACTGCCTGATTAACACAGTGTCTGATTTAAAAAGTGCCTGATTTACACACTGCCTGATTAACACACTGTTTGATTTACACACTGCCTGATTTACACACTGCCTGATTAACACACTGTCTGATTTACATAGTGCCTGATTTACACACTGCCTGATTAACGTAGTGCCTGATTAAAACACTGTCTGATTTACATAGTGCCTGATTTACACACTGCCTGTTTAACACACAGTCTGATTTACATAGTGCATGATTTACACACTGCCTGATTAACATAGTGCCTGATTTACACACTGCTGGATTAACAAACTGTCTGATTTACATAGTGCCTGATTTACACACGGCCTGATTAACACACTCCCTGATTAAAACACTGTCTGATTTACATATTGCCTGATTAACACACTGCCTGATTAACACACTGTCTGATTTACATAGTGCCTGTTTAACACACTGTCTGATTTGCATAGTGCCTGATTTACCTAGTGCCTGATTAATACACTGCCTGATTTACATAGTGCCTGAATTGCATAGTGCTTGATTTGCACACTGCCTGATTAACAAAATGCCTAATTAACACGCTGTCTGATTTACAGAGTGCCTGATTTACAAACTGCCTGATTAACACACTGTCTGATTTACACCGTGCCTTATTTACACACTGCCTGATTAACTCACTGTCTGATTTACATATGCCTGCTTTACACACTGCCTGATTAACATAGTGCCTGATTCCCACACTGCCTGATTAACACACTGTCTGATTTAAATAGTGCTTGATTAACACACTGCTTGATTAACACACTGTCTGATTTACATAGTGCCTGAGTTACACACTGCCTGATTAACACACGACCTGATTAACACACTGCCTGTTTTACACACTGCATGATAAACACACTCTCTGATTTACATTGTGCCTGACTTACACACTGCCTGATTAACACACTGTCTGATTTACATAGTGCCTGATTAACACACTGTCTGATTTACATAGTGCCTGATCAACACACTGCCTGATTTACACACTGCCTGATTAACACACTTTCTGATTTACACACTGCCTGATTAACACACTGTCTGTTTTAAATAGTGCCTGATTTACACACCTTTGATTTACATAGTGCCTGATTAACAAACTGTCTGATTTACATAGTGCCTGATTAACAAAATGCCTGACTTACATAGTGCCTGATTAACCCACTGTCTGATTTACATAGTGCCTGATTAAAACAATGTCTCTTTTACATAGTGCTGATTAACACACTGTCTTATTTACATAGTGCCTGATTAACACACTGCCTGATTTACATAGTGCCTGATTAAAACACTGTCTGATTTACATAGTGCCTGATTAACACACTGTCTGATTTACATAGTGCCCGATTAACACACTGCCTGATTAACACACTGTCTGATTTACATAGTGCCTGATTAACACACAGTCTGATTTGCATAGTGCCTGATTTACATAGTGCCTGATTAACTCACTGCCTGATTTACATAGTGCCTGATTAAAACACTGTCTGATTTACATAGTGCCTGAATTCCATAGTGCCTGATTAACACACTGCCTGATTTACATAGTGCCTGATTTACATAGTGCCTGATTAACACACTGCCTGTTTTACATATTGCATGATTTACATAGTGCCTGACTAACACACAGTCTGAATTACATAGTGCCTGATTTACATAGTGCCTGATTAACACACTGTCTGATTTACATAGTGCCTGATTTACATAGTGCCTGATTTACACACTGCCTGATTAAAACGCTGCCTGATTTACCCACTGCCTGATTAACACACTGCATGATTAACATAGTGCCTTATTAACACACCGCCTGATTAACACACTGCCTGATTAACACTCTGACTGATATACATAGTGCCTAATTAACACACAGCCTGATTTACACACTGCCTGATTAACACACTGTCTGATTTACATAGTGCCTGATTTATACACTGCCTGATTAACACAGTGTCTGATTTAAAAAGTGCCTGATTTACACACTGCCTGATTATCACACTGTTTGATTTACACACTGCCTGATTTACACACTGCCTGATTAACACACTGTCTGATTTACATAGTGCCTGATTTACACACTGCCTGATTAACGTAGTGCCTGATTAAAACACTGTCTGATTTACATAGTGCCTGATTTACACACTGCCTGATTAACGCACAGTCTGATTTACATAGTGCATGATTTACACACTGCCTGATTAACATAGTGCCTGATTTACACACTGCTGGATTAACAAACTGTCTGATTTACATAGTGCCTGATTTACACACGGCCTGATTAACACACTCCCTGATTAAAACACTGTCTGATTTACATATTGCCTGATTAACACACTGCCTGATTAACACACTGTCTGATTTACATAGTGCCTGTTTAACACACTGTCTGATTTGCATAGTGCCTGATTTACCTAGTGCCTGATTAATACACTGCCTGATTTACATAGTGCCTGAATTGCATAGTGCTTGATTTACACACTGCCTGATTAACAAAATGCCTAATTAACACGCTGTCTGATTTACAGAGTGCCTGATTTACAAACTGCCTGATTAACACACTGTCTGATTTACACCGTGCCTTATTTACACACTGCCTGATTAACTCACTGTCTGATTTACATATGCCTGCTTTACACACTGCCTGATTAACATAGTGCCTGATTCCCACACTGCCTGATTAACACACTGTCTGATTTAAATAGTGCTTGATTTACACACTGCTTGATTAACACACTGTCTGATTTACATAGTGCCTGAGTTACACACTGCCTGATTAAAACACGACCTGATTTACACACTGCCTGATTTACATAGTGCCAGATTTACACACTGCCTGATTAACACACTGTCTGATTTACATAGAGCCTGATTTACACACTGCCTGATTAACTCACTGTCTGATTTACAGAGTGCATGATTTACATACTGCCTGATTAATATAGTGCCTGATTAACACACTGTCTGATTTACATAGTGCCTGATTCCTACCCTGCCTGATTAACAAACTGCCTGATTTACATAGTGCCTGACTTACACACTGCCTGATTAACACACTGCTGATTTGCACACTGCCTGATTAACACACCGGCTGATTCACATAGTGCCTGATTAACCCACTGCATGAATAACACATTGCCTGATTAACACACTGTCTGATTTACATAGTGCCTGATTTACACACTGCCTGATTAACACACTGCCTGATTAACACACTGTCTGATTTACATAGTGCCTGATTTACACACTGCCTGATTAACATAGTGCCTGATTAACACACTGTCTGATTTAAATAGTGCCTGATTTACATACTGCCTGATTAACACACTGTCTGATTTACATAGTGCCTGATTCCCACACTGCCTGATTAACACACTGTCTGATTTACATCATGCATGATTTACACACTTCCTGATTAACATAGTGCCTGATTAACACACTGTCTGATTTACATTGTGCCTTATTTACACACTGCCTGATTAACCCACTGTGTGATTCACATAGTGCCTGATTTACACACTGCCTGATTAACACACTGTCTGATTTACATAGTGCCTGATTTACACACTGACTGATTTACAAGCTGACTGATTTACACACAGCCTGATTAACACACTGCCTGATTTACACACTGCCTGACTAACACACTGTCTGATTTACACACTGCCTGATTAACACACTGTCTGATTTACATAGTGCCTTATTAACACACTGTCTTGTTTAAGTAGTGCCTGATTAACACACTGCCTGATTTACATAGTTCCTGATTAACCCACTGTCTGATTTACATAGTGCCTGATTAAAACAATGTCTCATTTACATAGTGCCTAATTAACACACAGTCTGATTTACATAGTGCCTGATTAACACACTGTCTGATTTTCATAGTGCCTGATTAACGCACTGCCTGATTAACACACTGTGTGATTTACATAGTGCCTGATTAACACACTGTCTGATTTGCATAGTGCCTGATTTACATAGTGCCTGATTAACACACTGTCTGATTTACATAGTGCGTGATTTACATAGTGCCTGATTAAAACACTGTCTGATTTACATAGTGCCTGATTAACACACTGTCTGATTTACATAGTGCCTGATTAACACACAGTCTGATTTGCATAGAGCCTGATTTACATAGTGCCTGATTAACACACTGCCTTATTTACATATTGCCTGATTAAAACACTGTCTGATTTACATAGTGCCTGAATTCCATAGTGCCTGATTAACACACTGCCTGATTTACATAGTGCCTGATTTACACACAGCCTGATTAACACACTGCCTGATTAACACACTGCCGGATTAGCACAGTGTCTGATTTACATAGTGCCTGATTTACACAATGCCTGATTAACACAGTGTCTGATTTAAAAAGTGCCTGATTTACACACTGCCTGATTAACACACTGTTTGATTTACCCACTGCCTCATTTACACACTGCCTGATTAACACACTGTCTTATTTACATAGTGCCTGATTAACACACTGCCTGATTAACGTAGTGCCTGATTAACACACTGTCTGATTTACATAGTGCCTGATTTACACACTGCCTGATTAACACACTGACTGATTTACATAGTGCCTGATTTACACACTGCCTGATTTACACACTGCCTGATCAACACACTGCCTGATTTACACACTGCCTGATTAACACACTTTCTGATTTACACACTGCCTGATTAACACACTGTCTGATTTAAATAGTGCCTGATTTACACACCTTTGATTTACAAAGTGCCTGATTAACAAACTGTCTGATTTACATAGTGCCTGATTAAAACAATGTCTCTTTTACATAGTGCCTGATTAACACACTGTCTTATTTACATAGTGCCTGATTAACACACTGCCTTATTTACATAGTGCCTGATTAAAACACTGTCTGATTTACATAGTGCCTGATTAACACACTGTCTGATTTACATAGTGCCCGATTAACACACTGACTGATTAACACACTGCCTGATTTACATAGTGCCTGATTTACATAGTGCCTGATTAACACACTGCCTGTTTTACATATTGCATGATTTACATAGTGCCTGACTAACACACAGTCTGAATTACATAGTGCCTGATTTACATAGTGCCTGATTAACACACTGTCTGATTTACATAGTGCCTGATTTACATAGTGCCTGATTTACACACTGCCTGATTAAAACGCTGCCTGATTTACCCACTGTCTGATTAACACACTGCATGATGAACATAGTGCCTTATTAACACACCGCCTGATTAACACACTGCCTGATTAACACTCTGACTGATATACATAGTGCCTTATTAACACACTGCCTGATTTACACACTGCCTGATTAACACACTGTCTGATTTACATAGTGCCTGATTTATACACTGCCTGATTAACACACTGCCTGATTAACACACTGCCGGATTAACGCACTGTCTGATTTACATAGTGCCTGATTTACACACTGCCTGATTAACACAGTGTCTGATTTAAAAAGTGCCTGATTTACACACTGCCTGATTAACACACTGTTTGATTTACACACTGCCTGATTTACACACTGCCTGATTAACACACTGTCTGATTTACATAGTGCCTGATTTACACACTGCCTGATTAACGCACTGTTTGATTTACACACTGCCTGATTTACACACTGCCTGATTAACACACTGTCTGATTTACATAGTGCCTGATTTACACACTGCCTGATTAACGTAGTGCCTGATTAAAACACTGTCTGATTTACATAGTGCCTGATTTACACACTGCCTGATTAACACACAGTCTGATTTACATAGTGCATGATATACTCACTGCCTGATTAACATAGTGCCTGATTAAAACACTGTCTGATTTACATAGTGCCTGATTAACACACTGCCTGATTAACACACTGTCTGATTTACATAGTGCCTGTTTAACACACTGTCTGATTTGCATAGTGCCTGATTTACCTAGTGCCTGATTAACACACAGCCTGATTTACATAGTGCCTGTTTAACACACTGCCTGATTTACATAGTGCCTGATTTAAACACTGCCGGATTAATACAAAGCCTGATTTACACACTGCCTGATTAACACACTGCCTGATTTACATAGTGCCTGATTTACATAGTGCCTGATTAACACACTGCCTGTTTTACATATTGCATGATTTACATAGTGCCTGACTAACACACAGTCTGAATTACATAGTGCCTGATTTACATAGTGCCTGATTAACACACTGTCTGATTTACATAGTGCCTGATTTACATAGTGCCTGATTTATACACTGCCTGATTAACACAGTGTCTGATTTAAAAAGTGCCTGATTTACACACTGCCTGATTATCACACTGTTTGATTTACACACTGCCTGATTTACACACTGCCTGATTAACACACTGTCTGATTTACATAGTGCCTGATTTACACACTGCCTGATTAACGTAGTGCCTGATTAAAACACTGTCTGATTTACATAGTGCCTGATTTACACACTGCCTGATTAACGCACAGTCTGATTTACATAGTGCATGATTTACACACTGCCTGATTAACATAGTGCCTGATTTACACACTGCTGGATTAACAAACTGTCTGATTTACATAGTGCCTGATTTACACACGGCCTGATTAACACACTCCCTGATTAAAACACTGTCTGATTTACATATTGCCTGATTAACACACTGCCTGATTAACACACTGTCTGATTTACATAGTGCCTGTTTAACACACTGTCTGATTTGCATAGTGCCTGATTTACCTAGTGCCTGATTAATACACTGCCTGATTTACATAGTGCCTGAATTGCATAGTGCTTGATTTACACACTGCCTGATTAACAAAATGCCTAATTAACACGCTGTCTGATTTACAGAGTGCCTGATTTACAAACTGCCTGATTAACACACTGTCTGATTTACACCGTGCCTTATTTACACACTGCCTGATTAACTCACTGTCTGATTTACATATGCCTGCTTTACACACTGCCTGATTAACATAGTGCCTGATTCCCACACTGCCTGATTAACACACTGTCTGATTTAAATAGTGCTTGATTTACACACTGCTTGATTAACACACTGTCTGATTTACATAGTGCCTGAGTTACACACTGCCTGATTAAAACACGACCTGATTTACACACTGCCTGATTTACATAGTGCCAGATTTACACACTGCCTGATTAACACACTGTCTGATTTACATAGAGCCTGATTTACACACTGCCTGATTAACTCACTGTCTGATTTACAGAGTGCATGATTTACATACTGCCTGATTAATATAGTGCCTGATTAACACACTGTCTGATTTACATAGTGCCTGATTCCTACCCTGCCTGATTAACAAACTGCCTGATTTACATAGTGCCTGACTTACACACTGCCTGATTAACACACTGCTGATTTGCACACTGCCTGATTAACACACCGGCTGATTCACATAGTGCCTGATTAACCCACTGCATGAATAACACATTGCCTGATTAACACACTGTCTGATTTACATAGTGCCTGATTTACACACTGCCTGATTAACACACTGCCTGATTAACACACTGTCTGATTTACATAGTGCCTGATTTACACACTGCCTGATTAACATAGTGCCTGATTAACACACTGTCTGATTTAAATAGTGCCTGATTTACATACTGCCTGATTAACACACTGTCTGATTTACATAGTGCCTGATTCCCACACTGCCTGATTAACACACTGTCTGATTTACATCATGCATGATTTACACACTTCCTGATTAACATAGTGCCTGATTAACACACTGTCTGATTTACATTGTGCCTTATTTACACACTGCCTGATTAACCCACTGTGTGATTCACATAGTGCCTGATTTACACACTGCCTGATTAACACACTGTCTGATTTACACACTGACTGATTTACAAGCTGACTGATTTACACACAGCCTGATTAACACACTGCCTGATTTACACACTGCCTGACTAACACACTGTCTGATTTACACACTGCCTGATTAACACACTGTCTGATTTACATAGTGCCTTATTAACACACTGTCTTGTTTAAGTAGTGCCTGATTAACACACTGCCTGATTTACATAGTTCCTGATTAACCCACTGTCTGATTTACATAGTGCCTGATTAAAACAATGTCTCATTTACATAGTGCCTAATTAACACACAGTCTGATTTACATAGTGCCTGATTAACACACTGCCTGATTTACATAGTGCCTGATTAACACACTGTCTGATTTTCATAGTGCCTGATTAACGCACTGCCTGATTAACACACTGTGTGATTTACATAGTGCCTGATTAACACACTGTCTGATTTGCATAGTGCCTGATTTACATAGTGCCTGATTAACACACTGTCTGATTTACATAGTGCGTGATTTACATAGTGCCTGATTAAAACACTGTCTGATTTACATAGTGCCTGATTAACACACTGTCTGATTTACATAGTGCCTGATTAACACACAGTCTGATTTGCATAGAGCCTGATTTACATAGTGCCTGATTAACACACTGCCTTATTTACATATTGCCTGATTAAAACACTGTCTGATTTACATAGTGCCTGAATTCCATAGTGCCTGATTAACACACTGCCTGATTTACATAGTGCCTGATTTACACACAGCCTGATTAACACACTGCCTGATTAACACACTGCCGGATTAGCACAGTGTCTGATTTACATAGTGCCTGATTTACACAATGCCTGATTAACACAGTGTCTGATTTAAAAAGTGCCTGATTTACACACTGCCTGATTAACACACTGTTTGATTTACCCACTGCCTCATTTACACACTGCCTGATTAACACACTGTCTTATTTACATAGTGCCTGATTAACACACTGCCTGATTAACGTAGTGCCTGATTAACACACTGTCTGATTTACATAGTGCCTGATTTACACACTGCCTGATTAACACACTGACTGATTTACATAGTGCCTGATTTACACACTGCCTGATTTACACACTGCCTGATCAACACACTGCCTGATTTACACACTGCCTGATTAACACACTTTCTGATTTACACACTGCCTGATTAACACACTGTCTGATTTAAATAGTGCCTGATTTACACACCTTTGATTTACAAAGTGCCTGATTAACAAACTGTCTGATTTACATAGTGCCTGATTAAAACAATGTCTCTTTTACATAGTGCCTGATTAACACACTGTCTTATTTACATAGTGCCTGATTAACACACTGCCTTATTTACATAGTGCCTGATTAAAACACTGTCTGATTTACATAGTGCCTGATTAACACACTGTCTGATTTACATAGTGCCCGATTAACACACTGCCTGATTAACACACTGCCTGATTTACATAGTGCCTGATTTACATAGTGCCTGATTAACACACTGCCTGTTTTACATATTGCATGATTTACATAGTGCCTGACTAACACACAGTCTGAATTACATAGTGCCTGATTTACATAGTGCCTGATTAACACACTGTCTGATTTACATAGTGCCTGATTTACATAGTGCCTGATTTACACACTGCCTGATTAAAACGCTGCCTGATTTACCCACTGTCTGATTAACACACTGCATGATGAACATAGTGCCTTATTAACACACCGCCTGATTAACACACTGCCTGATTAACACTCTGACTGATATACATAGTGCCTAATTAACACACTGCCTGATTTACACACTGCCTGATTAACACACTGTCTGATTTACATAGTGCCTGATTTATACACTGCCTGATTAACACACTGCCTGATTAACACACTGCCGGATTAACGCACTGTCTGATTTACATAGTGCCTGATTTACACACTGCCTGATTAACACAGTGTCTGATTTAAAAAGTGCCTGATTTACACACTGCCTGATTAACACACTGTTTGATTTACACACTGCCTGATTTACACACTGCCTGATTAACACACTGTCTGATTTACATAGTGCCTGATTTACACACTGCCTGATTAACGCACTGTTTGATTTACACACTGCCTGATTTACACACTGCCTGATTAACACACTGTCTGATTTACATAGTGCCTGATTTACACACTGCCTGATTAACGTAGTGCCTGATTAAAACACTGTCTGATTTACATAGTGCCTGATTTACACACTGCCTGATTAACACACAGTCTGATTTACATAGTGCATGATATACTCACTGCCTGATTAACATAGTGCCTGATTAAAACACTGTCTGATTTACATAGTGCCTGATTAACACACTGCCTGATTAACACACTGTCTGATTTACATAGTGCCTGTTTAACACACTGTCTGATTTGCATAGTGCCTGATTTACCTAGTGCCTGATTAACACACAGCCTGATTTACATAGTGCCTGTTTAACACACTGCCTGATTTACATAGTGCCTGATTTAAACACTGCCGGATTAATACAAAGCCTGATTTACACACTGCCTGATTAACACACTGCCTGATTTACATAGTGCCTGATTTACATAGTGCCTGATTAACACACTGCCTGTTTTACATATTGCATGATTTACATAGTGCCTGACTAACACACAGTCTGAATTACATAGTGCCTGATTTACATAGTGCCTGATTAACACACTGTCTGATTTACATAGTGCCTGATTTACATAGTGCCTGATTTACACACTGCCTGATTAAAACGCTGCCTGATTTACCCACTGTCTGATTAACACACTGCATGATTAACATAGTGCCTTATTAACACACCGCCTGATTAACACACTGCCTGATTAACACTCTGACTGATATACATAGTGCCTAATTAACACACTGCCTGATTTACACACTGCCTGATTAACACACTGTCTGATTTACATAGTGCCTGATTTATACACTGCCTGATTAACACACTGCCTGATTAACACACTGCCGGATTAACGCACTGTCTGATTTACATAGTGCCTGATTTACACACTGCCTGATTAACACAGTGTCTGATTTAAAAAGTGCCTGATTTACACACTGCCTCATTAACACACTGTTTGATTTACACACTGCCTGATTTACACACTGCCTGATTAACACACTGTCTGATTTACATAGTGCCTGATTTACACACTGCCTGATTAACACACTGTTTGATTTACACACTGCCTGATTTACACACTGCCTGATTAACACACTGTCTGATTTACATAGTGCCTGATTTACACACTGCCTGATTAACGTAGTGCCTGATTAAAACACTGTCTGATTTACATAGTGCCTGATTTACACACTGCCTGATTAACACACAGTCTGATTTACATAGTGCATGATATACTCACTGCCTGATTAACATAGTGCCTGATTTACACACTGCTTGATTAACAAACTGTCTGATTTACATAGTGCCTGATTTACACACGGCCTGATTAACACACTCCCTGATTAAAACACTGTCTGATTTACATAGTGCCTGATTAACACACTGCCTGATTAACACACTGTCTGATTTACATAGTGCCTGTTTAACACACTGTCTGATTTGCATAGTGCCTGATTTACCTAGTGCCTGATTAATACACTGCCTGATTTACATAGTGCCTGAATTGCATAGTGCCTGATTTACACACTGCCTGATTAACACAATGCCTAATTAACACGCTGTCTGATTTACAGAGTGCCTGATTTACAAACTGCCTGATTAACACACTGTCTGATTTACACCGTGCCTTATTTACACACTGCCTGATTAACTCACTGTCTGATTTACATATGCCTGCTTTACACACTGCCTGATTAACATAGTGCCTGATTCCCACACTGCCTGATTAACACACTGTCTGATTTAAATAGTGCTTGATTTACACACTGCTTGATTAACACACTGTCTGATTTACATAGTGCCTGATTTACACACTGCCTGATTAACACACTACCTGATTTACACACTGCCTGATTTATATAGTGCCAGATTAACACATTGACTGATTAACACACTGTCTGATTTACATAGTTCCTGATTAACACACTGCCTGTTTTACACACTGCATGATAAACACCCTCTCTGATTTACATAGTGCCTGACTTACACACTGCCTGATTAACACACTGTCTGATTTACATAGTGCCTGATTAACACACTGTCTGATTTACATAGTGCCTGATTAACACACTGTCTGATTTACATAGTGCCTGATTAAATCACTGTCTGATTTACATAGTGCCTGAATTGCATAGTGCCTGATTAACAAACTGCCTGATTTACATAGTGCCTGACTTACACACTGCCTGATTAACACACTGCTGATTTGCACACTGCCTGATTAACACACTGGCTGATTCACATAGTGGCTGATTAACCCACTGCCTGAATAACACATTGCCTGATTAACACACTGTCTGATTTACATAGTGCCTGATTAACACTCTGCCTGATTAAAACACTGTTTTATTTACATAGTGCCTGATTTACACACTGCCTGATTAACACACTGCCTGATTTACACACTGCCTGACTAACACACTGTCTGATTTACACACTGCTTGATTAACACACTGTCTGATTTACATAGTGCCTGATTAACACACTGTCTGGTTTAAATAGTGCCTGATTAACACACTGCCTGATTTACATAGTTCCTGATTAACCCACTGTCTGATTTACATAGTGCCTGATTAAAACAATGTCTCATTTACATAGTGCCTGATTAACACACAGTCTGATTTACATAGTGCCTGATTAACACACTGCCTGATTTACATAGTGCCTGATTAACACACTGTCTGATTTACATAGTGCCTGATTAACGCACTGCCTGATTAACACACTGTCTGATTTACATAGTGCCTGATTAACACACTGTCTGATTTGCATAGTGCCTGATTTACATAGTGCCTGATTAACACACTGTCTGATTTACATAGTGCCTGATTTACATAGTGCCTGATTAACACACTGCCTGATTTACATAGTGCCTGATTTACACACTGACTGATTAACACACTGCCTGATTTACACACTGCCTGATTTACATAATGCCTGATTAAAACACTGTCTGATTTACACTCTGCCTGATTAACACACTGTCTGACTTACATAGTGCCCGTTTAACACACTGCCTGATTAACACACTGTCTGATTTACATAGTGCCTGATTAACACACAGTCTGATTTGCATAGTGCCTGATTTACATAGTGCCTGATTAACACACAGCCTGATTTACATAGTGCCTGTTTAACACACTGCCTGATTTACATAGTGCCTGATTTAAACACTGCCGGATTAATACAAAGCCTGATTTACACACTGCCTGAATAACACAATGCCTGATTAACACTCAGTCTGATTAACCTAGTGCCTGATTAACACACTGCCTGATTTACTCACTGTCTTATTTACATAGTGCCTGATTTACACACTGCCTGATTAACACTCTGTCTGATTTACATAGTGCCTGATTTACTAACTGCCTGTTTAACATAGTGCCTGAGTAACACACTGTCTGGTTTACATAGTGCCTGATTTACACACTGCCTGATTAACACACTGCCTGATTAACACACTGCCTGATTTACATAGTGCCTGATTAACACACTGCCGGATTAACAAACTGTCTGATTTAAATAGTTCCTGATTAACACACTGCCTGATTTACACACTGCCTGATTAACACGCTGTCTGATTTACATAGTGCCTGATTTACACACTGACTGATTTACACACTGCTGATTCACACACTGTCTGATTTACACACTGCCTGATTTACATAGTGCCTGATTAACACACTGTCTGGTTTAAATAGTGCCTGATTAACTCACTGCCTGATTTACATAGTTCTTGATTAACCCACTGTCTGATTTACATAGTGCCTGATTAACACACTGTCTGATTTACATAGAGCCTGATTAACACACTGCCTGATTAACACACTGTCTGATTTACATAGTGCCTGATTAACGCACTGCCTGATTAACACACTGTCTGATTTACATAGTGCCTGATTAACACACTGTCTGATTTGCAAAGTGCCTGAATTACATAATGCCTGATTAATACACTGCCTGATTTACATAGTGCCTGAATTGCATAGTGCCTGATTTACTCACTGTCTGATTAACACACTGCCTAATTAACACACTGTCTGATTTACACCGTGCCTTATTTACACACTGCCTGATTAACTCACTGTCTGATTTACATATGCCTGCTTTACACACTGCCTGATTAACATAGTGCCTGATTCCCACACTGCCTGATTAACACACTGCCTGATTTAAATAGTGCCTGATTTACACACTGCTTGATTAACACACTGTCTGATTTACATAGTGCCTGATTTACACACTGCCTGATTAACACACTACCTGATTTACACACTGCCTGATTTACATAGTGCCAGATTAACACATTGCCTGATTAACACACTGTCTGATTTACATAGTTCCTGATTAACACACTGCCTGTTTTACACACTGCATGATTAACACACTCTCTGATTTACATAGTGCCTGACTTACACACTGCCTGATTAACACACTGTCTGATTTACATAGTGCCTGATTAACACACTATCTGATTTACATAGTGCCTGATTAACACACTGTCTGATTTACATAGTGCCTAATTAACACACTGCCTGATTTACATAGTGCCTGATTAAATCACTGTCTGATTTACATAGTGCCTGATTTACACACTGCCTGATTAACATAGTGCCTGATTAACACACTGTCTGATTTACATAGTGCCTGATTTACATAGTGCCTGATTAACACACTGCCTGATTTACATAGTGCCTGATTTACACACTGACTGATTAACACACTGCCTGATTTACACACTGCCTGATTTAAATAATGCCTGATTAAAACACTGTCTGATTTACACTCTGCCTGATTAACACACTGTCTGATTTACATAGTGCCTGATTAACACACTGCCTGATTAACTCACTGTCTGATTTACATAGTGCCTGATTAACACACAGTCTGATTTGCATAGTGCCTGATTTACATAGTGCCTGATTAACACACTGCCTGATTTACATAGTGCCTGATTAACACACTGTCTGATTTACATAGAGCCTGATTAACACACTGCCTGATTAACACACTGTCTGATTTACATAGTGCCTGATTAACGCACTGCCTGATTAACACACTGTCTGATTTACATAGTGCCTGATTAACACACTGTCTGATTTGCAAAGTGCCTGAATTACATAATGCCTGATTAATACACTGCCTGATTTACATAGTGCCTGAATTGCATAGTGCCTGATTTACTCACTGTCTGATTAACACACTGCCTAATTAACACGCTGTCTGATTTACAGAGTGCCTGATTTACAAACTGCCTGATTAACACACTGTCTGATTTACACCGTGCCTTATTTACACACTGCCTGATTAACTCACTGTCTGATTTACATATGCCTGCTTTACACACTGCCTGATTAACATAGTGCCTGATTCCCACACTGCCTGATTAACACACTGCCTGATTTAAATAGTGCCTGATTTACACACTGCTTGATTAACACACTGTCTGATTTACATAGTGCCTGATTTACACACTGCCTGATTAACACACTACCTGATTTACACACTGCCTGATTTACATAGTGCCAGATTAACACATTGCCTGATTAACACACTGTCTGATTTACATAGTTCCTGATTAACACACTGCCTGTTTTACACACTGCATGATTAACACACTCTCTGATTTACATAGTGCCTGACTTACACACTGCCTGATTAACACACTGTCTGATTTACATAGTGCCTGATTAACACACTATCTGATTTACATAGTGCCTGATTAACACACTGTCTGATTTACATATTGCCTGATTAACACACTGCCTGATTTACATAGTGCCTGATTAAATCACTGTCTGATTTACATAGTGCCTGAATTGCATAGTGCCTGATTAACAAACTGCCTGATTTACATAGTGCCTGACTTACACACTGCCTGATTAACACACTGCTGATTTACACACTGCCTTACACACTGCCTGATTAACACACTGTCTGATTTACATAGTGCCTGATTAACACTCTGCCTGATTAAAACACTGTTTTATTTACATAGTGCCTGATTTACACACTGCCTGATTAACACACTGCCTGATTAACACACTGTCTGATTTACATAGTGCCTGATTTACACACTGCCTGATTAACATAGTGCCTGATTAACACACTGTCTGATTTAAATAGTGCCTGATTTACATACTGCCTGATTAACACACTGTCTGATTTACATAGTGCCTGATTCCCACACTGCCTGATTAACACACTGTCTGATTTACATCATGCATGATTTACACACTTCCTGATTAACATAGTGCCTGATTAACACACTGTCTGATTTACATTGTGCCTGATTTACACACTGCCTGATTAACACACTGTGTGATTCACATAGTGCCTGATTTACACACTGCTTGATTAACAAACTGTCTGATTTACATAGTGCCTGATTTACACACTGCCTGATTAACACACTGCCTGATTAACACACTGCCTGATTTACATAGTGCCTGATTTACACACTGCCTGATTAACACACTGTCTGATTTACATAGTGCCTGATTTACACACTGACTGATTTAAACACTGACTGATTTACACACTGCCTGATTAACACACTGCCTGATTTACACACTGCCTGACTAACACACTGTCTGATTTACACACTGCCTGATTAACACACTGTCTGATTTACATAGTGCCTGATTAACACACTGACTGGTTTAAACAGTGCCTGATTAACACACTGCCTGATTTACATAGTTCCTGATTAACCCACTGTCTGATTTACATAGTGCCTGATTAAAACAATGTCTCATTTACATAGTGCCTGATTAACACACAGTCTGATTTACATAGTGCCTGATTAACACACTGCCTGATTTACATAGTGCCTGATTAACACACTGTCTGATTTACATAGTGCCTGATTAACGCACTGTCTGATTTACATAGTGCCTGATTAACACACTGTCTGATTTACATAGTGCCTGATTAACACACTGTCTGATTTGCTTAGTGCCTGATTTACATAGTGCCTGATTAACACACTGTCTGATTTACATAGTGCCTGATTAACGCACTGTCTGATTTACATAGTGCCTGATTAACACACTGTCTGATTTACATAGTGCCTGATTAACACACTGTCTGATTTGCTTAGTGCCTGATTTACATAGTGCCTGATTAACACACTGTCTGATTTACATACTGCCTGATTTACATAGTGCCTGATTAACACACTGCCTGATTTACATAGTGCCTGATTTACACACTGACTGATTAACACACTGCATGATTTACACACTGCCTGATTTAAATAATGCCTGATTAAAACACTGTCTGATTTACATAGTGCCTGATTAACAAAATGCCTGACTTACATAGTGCCTGATTAACCCACTGTCTGATTTACATAGTGCCTGATTAAAACAATGTCTCTTTTACATAGTGCCTGATTAACACACTGTCTTATTTACATAGTGCCTGATTAACACACTGCCTTATTTACATAGTGCCTGATTAAAACACTGTCTGATTTACATAGTGCCTGATTAACACACTGTCTGATTTACATAGTGCCCGATTAACACACTGCCTGATTAACACACTGCCTGATTTACATAGTGCCTGATTTACATAGTGCCTGATTAACACACTGCCTGTTTTACATATTGCATGATTTACATAGTGCCTGACTAACACACAGTCTGAATTACATAGTGCCTGATTTACATAGTGCCTGATTAACACACTGTCTGATTTACATAGTGCCTGATTTACATAGTGCCTCATTTACACACTGCCTGATTAACACGCTGCCTGATTTACCCACTGCCTGATTAACACACTGCATGATTAACATAGTGCCTTATTAACACACCGCCTGATTAACACACTGCCTGATTAACACTCTGACTGATATACATAGTGCCTAATTAACACACTGCCTGATTTACACACTGCCTGATTAACACACTGTCTGATTTACATAGTGCCTGATTTATACACTGCCTGATTAACACACTGCCTGATTAACACACTGCCGGATTAACGCACAGTCTGATTTACATAGTGCCTGATTTACACACTGCCTGATTAACACAGTGTCTGATTTAAAAAGTGCCTGATTTACACACTGCCTGATTAACACACTGTTTGATTTACACACTGCCTGATTTACACACTGCCTGATTAACACACTGTCTGATTTACATAGTGCCTGATTTACACACTGCCTGATTAACACACTGTTTGATTTACACACTGCCTGATTTACACACTGCCTGATTAACACACTGTCTGATTTACATAGTGCCTGATTTACACACTGCCTGATTAACGTAGTGCCTGATTAAAACACTGTCTGATTTACATAGTGCCTGATTTACACACTGCCTGATTAACACACAGTCTGATTTACATAGTGCATGATTTACACACTGCCTGATTAACATAGTGCCTGATTTACACACTGCTTGATTAACAAACTGTCTGATTTACATAGTGCCTGATTTACACACGGCCTGATTAACACACTCCCTGATTAAAACACTGTCTGATTTACATAGTGCCTGATTAACACACTGCCTGATTAACACACTGTCTGATTTACATAGTGCCTGTTTAACACACTGTCTGATTTGCATAGTGCCTGATTTACCTAGTGCCTGATTAATACACTGCCTGATTTACATAGTGCCTGAATTGCATAGTGCCTGATTTACACACTGCCTGATTAACACAATGCCTAATTAACACGCTGTCTGATTTACAGAGTGCCTGATTTACAAACTGCCTGATTAACACACTGTCTGATTTACACCGTGCCTTATTTAAACACTGCCTGATTAACTCACTGTCTGATTTACATATGCCTGCTTTACACACTGCCTGATTAACATAGTGCCTGATTCCCACACTGCCTGATTAACACACTGTCTGATTTAAATAGTGCTTGATTTACACACTGCTTGATTAACACACTGTCTGATTTACATAGTGCCTGATTTACACACTGCCTGATTAACACACTACCTGATTTACACACTGCCTGATTTACATAGTGCCAGATTAACACATTGCCTGATTAACACACTGTCTGATTTACATAGTTCCTGATTAACACACTGCCTGTTTTACACACTGCATGATAAACACACTCTCTGATTTACATAGTGCCTGACTTACACACTGCCTGATTAACACACTGTCTGATTTACATAGTGCCTGATTAACACACTGTCTGATTTACATAGTGCCTGATTAACACACTGTCTGATTTACATAGTGCCTGATTAAATCACTGTCTGCTTTACATAGTGCCTGAATTGCATAGTGCCTGATTAACAAACTGCCTGATTTACATAGTGCCTGACTTACACACTGACTGATTAACACATTGCCTGATTAACACACTGTCTGATTTACATAGTGCCTGATTAACACTCTGCCTGATTAAAACACTGTTTTATTTACATAGTGCCTGATTTACACACTGCCTGATTAACACACTGCCTGATTTACACACTGCCTGATTAACACACTGTCTGATTTACATAGTGCCTGATTAACACACTGCTGATTTGCACACTGCCTGATTAACACACTGGCTGATTCACATAGTGCCTGATTAACCCACTGCCTGAATAGCACATTGCCTGATTAACACACTGTCTGATTTACATAGTGCCTGATTAACACTCTGCCTGATTAAAACACTGTTTTATTTACATAGTGCCTGATTTACACACTGCCTGATTAACACACTGCCTGATTTACACACTGCCTGACTAACACACTGTCTGATTTACACACTGCCTGATTAACACACTGTCTGATTTACATAGTGCCTGATTAACACACTGTCTGGTTTAAATAGTGCCTGATTAACACACTGCCTGTTTTACATAGTTCCTGATTAACCCACTGTCTGATTTACATAGTGCCTGATTAAAACAATGTCTCATTTACATAGTGCCTGATTAACACACAGTCTGATTTACATAGTGCCTGATTAACACACTGCCTGATTTACATAGTGCCTGATTAACACACTGTCTGATTTACATAGTGCCTGATTAACGCACTGCCTGATTAACACACTGTCTGATTTACATAGTGCCTGATTAACACACTGTCTGATTTGCATAGTGCCTGATTTACATAGTGCCTGATTAACACACTGTCTGATTTACATAGTGCCTGATTTACATAGTGCCTGATTAACACACTGCCTGATTTACATAGTGCCTGATTTACACACTGACTGATTAACACACTGCCTGATTTACACACTGCCTGATTTACATAATGCCTGATTAAAACACTGTCTGATTTACACTCTGCCTGATTAACACACTGTCTGACTTACATAGTGCCCGTTTAACACACTGCCTGATTAACACACTGTCTGATTTACATAGTGCCTGATTAACACACAGTCTGATTTGCATAGTGCCTGATTTACATAGTGCCTGATTAACACACAGCCTGATTTACATAGTGCCTGTTTAACACACTGCCTGATTTACATAGTGCCTGATTTAAACACTGCCGGATTAATACAAAGCCTGATTTACACACTGCCTGATTAACACACTGCCTGATTTACATAGTGCCTGATTAACCCACTGCCTGAATAACACAATGCCTGATTAACACTCAGTCTGATTAACCTAGTGCCTGATTAACACACTGCCTGATTAACTCACTGTCTTATTTACATAGTGCCTGATTTACACACTGCCTGATTAACACTCTGTCTGATTTACATAGTGCCTGATTTACTAACTGCCTGTTTAACATAGTGCCTGAATAACACACTGTCTGAATTACATAGTGCCTGATTTACACTCTGCCTGATTAACACACTGCATGATTAACATAGTGCCTTATTAACACACCGCCTGATTAACACACTGCCTGATTAACACTCTGACTGATATACATAGTGCCTAATTAACACACTGCCTGATTTACACACTGCCTGATTAACACACTGTCTGATTTACATAGTGCCTGATTTATACACTGCCTGTTTAACACACTGCCTGATTAACACACTGCCTGATTAACACACTGCCGGATTAACGCACTGTCTGATTTACATAGTGCCTGATTTACACACTGCCTGATTAACACAGTGTCTGATTTAAAAAGTGCCTGATTTACACACTGCCTGATTAACACACTGTTTGATTTACACACTGCCTGATTTACACACTGCCTGATTAACACACTGTCTGATTTACATAGTGCCTGATTTACACACTGCCTGATTAACACACTGTTTGATTTACACACTGCCTGATTTACACACTGCCTGATTAACACACTGTCTGATTTACATAGTGCCTGATTTACACACTGCCTGATTAACGTAGTGCCTGATTAAAACACTGTCTGATTTACATAGTGCCTGATTTACACACTGCCTGATTAACACACAGTCTGATTTACATAGTGCATGATTTACACACTGCCTGATTAACATAGTGCCTGATTTACACACTGCTTGATTAACAAACTGTCTGATTTACATAGTGCCTGATTTACACACGGCCTGATTAACACACTCCCTGATTAAAACACTGTCTGATTTACATAGTGCCTGATTAACACACTGCCTGATTAACACACTGTCTGATTTACATAGTGCCTGTTTAACACACTGTCTGATTTGCATAGTGCCTGATTTACCTAGTGCCTGATTAATACACTGCCTGATTTACATAGTGCCCGAATTGCATAGTGCCTGATTTACACACTGCCTGATTAACACAATGCCTAATTAACACGCTGTCTGATTTACAGAGTGCCTGATTTACAAACTGCCTGATTAACACACTGTCTGATTTACACCGTGCCTTATTTAAACACTGCCTGATTAACTCACTGTCTGATTTACATATGCCTGCTTCACACACTGCCTGATTAACATAGTGCCTGATTCCCACACTGCCTGATTAACACACTGTCTGATTTAAATAGTGCTTGATTTACACACTGCTTGATTAACACACTGTCTGATTTACATAGTGCCTGATTTACACACTGCCTGATTAACACACTACCTGATTTACACACTGCCTGATTTACATAGTGCCAGATTAACACATTGCCTGATTAACACACTGTCTGATTTACATAGTTCCTGATTAACACACTGCCTGTTTTACACACTGCATGATAAACACACTCTCTGATTTACATAGTGCCTGACTTACACACTGCCTGATTAACACACTGTCTGATTTACATAGTGCCTGATTAACACACTGTCTGATTTACATAGTGCCTGATTAACACACTGTCTGATTTACATAGTGCCTGATTAAATCACTGTCTGATTTACATAGTGCCTGAATTGCATAGTGCCTGATTAACAAACTGCCTGATTTACATAGTGCCTGACTTACACACTGCCTGATTAACACACTGCTGATTTGCACACTGCCTGATTAACACACTGGCTGATTCACATAGTGCCTGATTAACCCACTGCCTGAATAACACATTGCCTGATTAACACACTGTCTGATTTACATAGTGCCTGATTAACACTCTACCTGATTAAAACACTGTTTTATTTACATAGTGCCTGATTTACACACTGCCTGATTAACACACTGCCTGATTTACACACTGCCTGACTAACACACTGTCTGATTTACACACTGCCTGATTAACACACTGTCTGATTTACATAGTGCCTGATTAACACACTGTCTGGTTTAAATAGTGCCTGATTAACACACTGCCTGATTTACATAGTTCCTGATTAACCCACTGTCTGATTTACATAGTGCCTGATTAAAACAATGTCTCAGTTACATAGTGCCTGATTAACACACAGTCTGATTTACATAGTGCCTGATTAACACACTGCCTGATTTACATAGTGCCTGATTAACACACTGTCTGATTTACATAGTGCCTGATTAACGCACTGCCTGATTAACACACTGTCTGATTTACATAGTGCCTGATTAACACACTGTCTGATTTGCATAGTGCCTGATTTACATAGTGCCTGATTAACACACTGTCTGATTTACATAGTGCCTGATTTACATAGTGCCTGATTTACACACTGACTGATTAACACACTGCCTGATTTACACACTGCCTGATTTACATAATGCCTGATTAAAACACTGTCTGATTTACACTCTGCCTGATTAACACACTGTCTGACTTACATAGTGCCCGTTTAACACACTGCCTGATTAACACACTGTCTGAATTACATAGTGCCCGTTTAACACACTGCCTGATTAACACACAGTCTGATTTGCATAGTGCCTGATTTACATAGTGCCTGATTAACACACAGCCTGATTTACATAGTGCCTGTTTAACACACTGCCTGATTTACATAGTGCCTGATTTAAACACTGCCGGATTAATACAAAGCCTGATTTACACACTGCCTGATTAACACACTGCCTGATTTACATAGTGCCTGATTAACCCACTGCCTGAATAACACAATGCCTGATTAACACTCAGTCTGATTAACCTAGTGCCTGATTAACACACTGCCTGATTAACTCACTGTCTTATTTACAAAGTGCCTGATTTACACACTGCCTGATTAACACTCTGTCTGATTTACATAGTGCCTGATTTACTAACTGCCTGTTTAACATAGTGCCTGAGTAACACACTGTCTGATTTACATAGTGCCTGATTTACACTCTGCCTGATTAACACACTGCCTGATTAACACACTGCCTGTTTTGCATAGTGCCTGATTAACACACTGCCGGATTAACAAACTGTCTGATTTAAATAGTTCCTGATTAACACACTGCCTGATTTACACACTGCCTGATTAACACGCTGTCTGATTTACATAGTGCCTGATTTACACACTGACTGATTTACACACTGCTGATTAACACACTGTCTGATTTACACACTGCCTGATTAACACACTGTCTGATTTACATAGTGCCTGATTAACACACTGTCTGGTTTAAATAGTGCCTGATTAACTCACTGCCTGATTTACATAGTTCTTGATTAACCCACTGTCTGATTTACATAGTGCCTGATTTAAACACTGCCGGATTAATACAAAGCCTGATTTACACACTGCCTGATTAACACACTGCCTGATTTACATAGTGCCTGATTAACCCACTGCCTGAATAACACAATGCCTGATTAACACTCAGTCTGATTAACCTAGTGCCTGATTAACACACTGCCTGATTAACTCACTGTCTTATTTACATAGTGCCTGATTTACACACTGCCTGATTAACACTCTGTCTGATTTACATAGTGCCTGATTAACACACTGCCTGATTTACATAGTGCCTGATTAACACACTGTCTGATTTACATAGAGCCTGATTAACACACTGCCTGATTAACACACTGTCTGATTTACATAGTGCCTGATTAACGCACTGCCTGATTAACACACTGTCTGATTTACATAGTGCCTGATTAACACACTGTCTGATTTGCAAAGTGCCTGAATTACATAATGCCTGATTAATACACTGCCTGATTTACATAGTGCCTGAATTGCATAGTGCCTGATTTACTCACTGTCTGATTAACACACTGCCTAATTAACACGCTGTCTGATTTACAGAGTGCCTGATTTACAAACTGCCTGATTAACACACTGTCTGATTTACACCGTGCCTTATTTACACACTGCCTGATTAACTCACTGTCTGATTTACATATGCCTGCTTTACACACTGCCTGATTAACATAGTGCCTGATTCCCACACTGCCTGATTAACACACTGCCTGATTTAAATAGTGCCTGATTTACACACTGCTTGATTAACACACTGTCTGATTTACATAGTGCCTGATTTACACACTGCCTGATTAACACACTACCTGATTTACACACTGCCTGATTTACATAGTGCCAGATTAACACATTGCCTGATTAACACACTGTCTGATTTACATAGTTCCTGATTAACACACTGCCTGTTTTACACACTGCATGATTAAAAAACTCTCTGATTTACATAGTGCCTGACTTACACACTGCCTGATTAACACACTGTCTGATTTACATAGTGCCTGATTAACACACTATCTGATTTACATAGTGCCTGATTAACACACTGTCTGATTTACATAGTGCCTGATTAACACACTGCCTGATTTACATAGTGCCTGATTAAATCACTGTCTGATTTACATAGTGCCTCAATTGCATAGTGCCTGATTAACAAACTGCCTGATTTACATAGTGCCTGACTTACACACTGCCTGATTAACACACTGCTGATTTACACACTGCCTTACACACTGCCTGATTAACACACTGGCTGATTCACATAGTGCCTGATTAACCCACTGCCTGAATAACACATTGCCTGATTAACACACTGTCTGATTTACATAGTGCCTGATTAACACTCTGCCTGATTAAAACACTGTTTTATTTACATAGTGCCTGATTTACACACTGCCTGATTAACACACTGCCTGATTTACATAGTGCCTGATTAACCCACTGCCTGAATAACACAATGCCTGATTAACACTCAGTCTGATTAACCTAGTGCCTGATTAACACACTGCCTGATTAACTCACTGTCTTATTTACATAGTGCCTGATTTACACACTGCCTGATTAACTCTCTGTCTGATTTACATAGTGCCTGATTAACACACTGCCTGATTTACATAGTGCCTGATTAACACACTGTCTGATTTACATAGAGCCTGATTAACACACTGCCTGATTAACACACTGTCTGATTTACATAGTGCCTGATTAACGCACTGCCTGATTAACACACTGTCTGATTTACATAGTGCCTGATTAACACACTGTCTGATTTGCAAAGTGCCTGAATTACATAATGCCTGATTAATACACTGCCTGATTTACATAGTGCCTGAATTGCATAGTGCCTGATTTACTCACTGTCTGATTAACACACTGCCTAATTAACACGCTGTCTGATTTACAGAGTGCCTGATTTACAAACTGCCTGATTAACACACAGTCTGATTTACACCGTGCCTTATTTACACACTGCCTGATTAACTCACTGTCTGATTTACATATGCCTGCTTTACACACTGCCTGATTAACATAGTGCCTGATTCCCACACTGCCTGATTAACACACTGCCTGATTTAAATAGTGCCTGATTTACACACTGCTTGATTAACACACTGTCTGATTTACATAGTGCCTGATTTACACACTGCCTGATTAACACACTACCTGATTTACACACTGCCTGATTTACATAGTGCCAGATTAACACATTGCCTGATTAACACACTGTCTGATTTACATAGTTCCTGATTAACACACTGCCTGTTTTACACACTGCATGATTAACACACTCTCTGATTTACATAGTGCCTGACTTACACACTGCCTGATTAACACACTGTCTGATTTACATAGTGCCTGATTAACACACTATCTGATTTACATAGTGCCTGATTAACACACTGTCTGATTTACATAGTGCCTGATTAACACACTGCCTGATTTACATAGTGCCTGATTAAATCACTGTCTGATTTACATAGTGCCTCAATTGCATAGTGCCTGATTAACAAACTGCCTGATTTACATAGTGCCTGACTTACACACTGCCTGATTAACACACTGCTGATTTGCACACTGCCTGATTAACACACTGGCTGATTCACATAGTGCCTGATTAACCCACTGCCTGAATAACACATTGCCTGATTAACACACTGTCTGATTTACATAGTGCCTGATTAACACTCTGCCTGATTAAAACACTGTTTTATTTACATAGTGCCTGATTTACACACTGCCTGATTAACACACTGCCTGATTTACACACTGCCTGACTAACACACTGTCTGATTTACACACTGCCTGATTAACACACTGTCTGATTTACATAGTGCCTGATTAACACACTGTCTGGTTTAAATAGTGCCTGATTAACACACTGCCTGATTTACATAGTTCCTGATTAACCCACTGTCTGATTTACATAGTGCCTGATTAAAACAATGTCTCAGTTACATAGTGCCTGATTAACACACAGTCTGATTTACATAGTGCCTGATTAACACACTGCCTGATTTACATAGTGCCTGATTAACACACTGTCTGATTTACATAGTGCCTGATTAACGCACTGCCTGATTAACACACTGTCTGATTTACATAGTGCCTGATTAACACACTGTCTGATTTGCATAGTGCCTGATTTACATAGTGCCTGATTAACACACTGTCTGATTTACATAGTGCCTGATTTACATAGTGCCTGATTAACACACTGCCTGATTTACATAGTGCCTGATTTACACACTGACTGATTAACACACTGCCTGATTTACACACTGCCTGATTTACATAATGCCTGATTAAAACACTGTCTGATTTACACTCTGCCTGATTAACACACTGTCTGACTTACATAGTGCCCGTTTAACACACTGCCTGATTAACACACTGTCTGATTTACATAGTGCCTGATTAACACACAGTCTGATTTGCATAGTGCCTGATTTACATAGTGCCTGATTAACACACAGCCTGATTTACATAGTGCCTGTTTAACACACTGCCTGATTTACATAGTGCCTGATTTAAACACTGCCGGATTAATACAAAGCCTGATTTACACACTGCCTGATTAACACACTGCCTGATTTACATAGTGCCTGATTAACCCACTGCCTGAATAACACAATGCCTGATTAACACTCAGTCTGATTAACCTAGTGCCTGATTAACACACTGCCTGATTAACTCACTGTCTTATTTACAAAGTGCCTGATTTACACACTGCCTGATTAACACTCTGTCTGATTTACATAGTGCCTGATTTACTAACTGCCTGTTTAACATAGTGCCTGAGTAACACACTGTCTGAT
Organism: Carcharodon carcharias; assembly: GCF_017639515.1. Lineage (NCBI taxonomy): Eukaryota > Metazoa > Chordata > Chondrichthyes > Lamniformes > Lamnidae > Carcharodon > Carcharodon carcharias. The sequence continues at coordinate 168,598,755 of NC_054477.1, read as the reverse complement.
TTACATAGTGCCTGATTTACACTCTGCCTGATTAACACACTGCCTGATTAACACACTGCCTGATTTACATAGTGCCTGATTAACACACTGCCGGATTAACAAACTGTCTGATTTAAATAGTTCCTGATTAACACACTGCCTGATTTACACACTGCCTGATTAACACGCTGTCTGATTTACATAGTGCCTGATTTACACACTGACTGATTTACACACTGCTGATTAACACACTGTCTGATTTACACACTGCCTGATTAACACACTGTCTGATTTACATAGTGCCTGATTAACACACTGTCTGGTTTAAATAGTGCCTGATTAACTCACTGCCTGATTTACATAGTTCTTGATTAACCCACTGTCTGATTTACATAGTGCCTGATTTAAACACTGCCGGATTAATACAAAGCCTGATTTACACACTGCCTGATTAACACACTGCCTGATTTACATAGTGCCTGATTAACCCACTGCCTGAATAACACAATGCCTGATTAACACTCAGTCTGATTAACCTAGTGCCTGATTAACACACTGCCTGATTAACTCACTGTCTTATTTACATAGTGCCTGATTTACACACTGCCTGATTAACACTCTGTCTGATTTACATAGTGCCTGATTAACACACTGCCTGATTTACATAGTGCCTGATTAACACACTGTCTGATTTACATAGAGCCTGATTAACACACTGCCTGATTAACACACTGTCTGATTTACATAGTGCCTGATTAACGCACTGCCTGATTAACACACTGTCTGATTTACATAGTGCCTGATTAACACACTGTCTGATTTGCAAAGTGCCTGAATTACATAATGCCTGATTAATACACTGCCTGATTTACATAGTGCCTGAATTGCATAGTGCCTGATTTACTCACTGTCTGATTAACACACTGCCTAATTAACACGCTGTCTGATTTACAGAGTGCCTGATTTACAAACTGCCTGATTAACACACTGTCTGATTTACACCGTGCCTTATTTACACACTGCCTGATTAACTCACTGTCTGATTTACATATGCCTGCTTTACACACTGCCTGATTAACATAGTGCCTGATTCCCACACTGCCTGATTAACACACTGCCTGATTTAAATAGTGCCTGATTTACACACTGCTTGATTAACACACTGTCTGATTTACATAGTGCCTGATTTACACACTGCCTGATTAACACACTACCTGATTTACACACTGCCTGATTTACATAGTGCCAGATTAACACATTGCCTGATTAACACACTGTCTGATTTACATAGTTCCTGATTAACACACTGCCTGTTTTACACACTGCATGATTAACACACTCTCTGATTTACATAGTGCCTGACTTACACACTGCCTGATTAACACACTGTCTGATTTACATAGTGCCTGATTAACACAATATCTGATTTACATAGTGCCTGATTAACACACTGTCTGATTTACATAGTGCCTGATTAACACACTGCCTGATTTACATAGTGCCTGATTAAATCACTGTCTGATTTACATAGTGCCTGAATTGCATAGTGCCTGATTAACAAACTGCCTGATTTACATAGTGCCTGACTTACACACTGCCTGATTAACACACTGCTGATTTACACACTGCCTTACACACTGCCTGATTAACACACTGGCTGATTCACATAGTGCCTGATTAACCCACTGCCTGAATAACACATTGCCTGATTAACACACTGTCTGATTTACATAGTGCCTGATTAACACTCTGCCTGATTAAAACACTGTTTTATTTACATAGTGCCTGATTTACACACTGCCTGATTAACACACTGCCTGATTTACATAGTGCCTGATTAACCCACTGCCTGAATAACACAATGCCTGATTAACACTCAGTCTGATTAACCTAGTGCCTGATTAACACACTGCCTGATTAACTCACTGTCTTATTTACATAGTGCCTGATTTACACACTGCCTGATTAACACTCTGTCTGATTTACATATTGCCTGATTAACACACTGCCTGATTTACATAGTGCCTGATTAACACACTGTCTGATTTACATAGAGCCTGATTAACGCACTGCCTGATTAACACACTGTCTGATTTACATAGTGCCTGATTAACACACTGTCTGATTTGCAAAGTGCCTGAATTACATAATGCCTGATTAATACACTGCCTGATTTACATAGTGCCTGAATTGCATAGTGCCTGATTTACTCACTGTCTGATTAACACACTGCCTAATTAACACGCTGTCTGATTTACAGAGTGCCTGATTTACAAACTGCCTGATTAACACACTGTCTGATTTACACCGTGCCTTATTTACACACTGCCTGATTAACTCACTGTCTGATTTACATATGCCTGCTTTACACACTGCCTGATTAACATAGTGCCTGATTCCCACACTGCCTGATTAACACACTGCCTGATTTAAATAGTGCCTGATTTACACACTGCTTGATTAACACACTGTCTGATTTACATAGTGCCTGATTTACACACTGCCTGATTAACACACTACCTGATTTACACACTGCCTGATTTACATAGTGCCAGATTAACACATTGCCTGATTAACACACTGTCTGATTTACATAGTTCCTGATTAACACACTGCCTGTTTTACACACTGCATGATTAACACACTCTCTGATTTACATAGTGCCTGACTTACACACTGCCTGATTAACACACTGTCTGATTTACATAGTGCCTGATTAACACACTATCTGATTTACATAGTGCCTGATTAACACACTGTCTGATTTACATAGTGCCTGATTAACACACTGCCTGATTTACATAGTGCCTGATTAAATCACTGTCTGATTTACATAGTGCCTCAATTGCATAGTGCCTGATTAACAAACTGCCTGATTTACATAGTGCCTGACTTACACACTGCCTGATTAACACACTGCTGATTTACACACTGCCTTACACACTGCCTGATTAACACACTGGCTGATTCACATAGTGCCTGATTAACCCACTGCCTGAATAACACATTGCCTGATTAACACACTGTCTGATTTACATAGTGCCTGATTAACACTCTGCCTGATTAAAACACTGTTTTATTTACATAGTGCCTGATTTACACACCGCCTGATTAACACACTGCCTGATTAACATAGTGCCTGATTAACACACTGTCTGATTTAAATAGTGCCTGATTTACATACTGCCTGATTAACACACTGTCTGATTTACATAGTGCCTGATTCCCACACTGCCTGATTAACACACTGTCTGATTTACATCATGCATGATTTACACACTTCCTGATTAACATAGTGCCTGATTAACACACTGTCTGATTTACATTGTGCCTTATTTACACACTGCTTGATTAACACACTGTGTGATTCACATAGTGCCTGATTTACACACTGCCTGATTAACACACTGCCTGATTAACACACTGCCTGATTTACATAGTGCCTGATTTACACACTGCCTGATTAACACACTGTCTGATTTACATAGTGCCTGATTTACACACTGACTGATTTACACACTGACTGATTTACACACTGCCTGATTAACACACTGTCTGATTTACACACTGCCTGATTAACACACTGTCTGGTTTAAATAGTGCCTGATTAACACACTGCCTGATTTACATAGTGCCTGATTAACACACTGTCTGATTTACATAGAGCCTGATTAACACACTGCCTGATTAACACACTGTCTGATTTACATAGTGCCTGATTAACTCACTGCCTGATTAACACACTGTCTGATTTACATAGTGCCTGATAAACACACTGCCTGATTTACATAGTGCCTGATTAACACACTGTCTGATTTACATAGAGCCTGATTAACACACTGCCTGATTAACACACTGTCTGATTTACATAGTGCCTGATTAACGCACTGCCTGATTAACACACTGTCTGATTTACATAGTGCCTGATTAACACACTGTCTGATTTGCAAAGTGCCTGAATTACATAATGCCTGATTAATACACTGCCTGATTTACATAGTGCCTGAATTGCATAGTGCCTGATTTACTCACTGTCTGATTAACACACTGCCTAATTAACACGCTGTCTGATTTACAGAGTGCCTGATTTACAAACTGCCTGATTAACACACTGTCTGATTTACACCGTGCCTTATTTACACACTGCCTGATTAACTCACTGTCTGATTTACATATGCCTGCTTTACACACTGCCTGATTAACATAGTGCCTGATTCCCACACTGCCTGATTAACACACTGCCTGATTTAAATAGTGCCTGATTTACACACTGCTTGATTAACACACTGTCTGATTTACATAGTGCCTGATTTACACACTGCCTGATTAACACACTACCTGATTTACACACTGCCTGATTTACATAGTGCCAGATTAACACATTGCCTGATTAACACACTGTCTGATTTACATAGTTCCTGATTAACACACTGCCTGTTTTACACACTGCATGATTAACACACTCTCTGATTTACATAGTGCCTGACTTACACACTGCCTGATTAACACACTGTCTGATTTACATAGTGCCTGATTAACACACTATCTGATTTACATAGTGCCTGATTAACACACTGTCTGATTTACATAGTGCCTGATTAACACACTGCCTGATTTACATAGTGCCTGATTAAATCACTGTCTGATTTACATAGTGCCTGAATTGCATAGTGCCTGATTAACAAACTGCCTGATTTACATAGTGCCTGACTTACACACTGCCTGATTAACACACTGCTGATTTACACACTGCCTTACACACTGCCTGATTAACACACTGGCTGATTCACATAGTGCCTGATTAACCCACTGCCTGAATAACACATTGCCTGATTAACACACTGTCTGATTTACATAGTGCCTGATTAACACTCTGCCTGATTAAAACACTGTTTTATTTACATAGTGCCTGATTTACACACCGCCTGATTAACACACTGCCTGATTAACATAGTGCCTGATTAACACACTGTCTGATTTAAATAGTGCCTGATTTACATACTGCCTGATTAACACACTGTCTGATTTACATAGTGCCTGATTCCCACACTGCCTGATTAACACACTGTCTGATTTACATCATGCATGATTTACACACTTCCTGATTAACATAGTGCCTGATTAACACACTGTCTGATTTACATTGTGCCTTATTTACACACTGCTTGATTAACACACTGTGTGATTCACATAGTGCCTGATTTACACACTGCCTGATTAACACACTGCCTGATTAACACACTGCCTGATTTACATAGTGCCTGATTTACACACTGCCTGATTAACACACTGTCTGATTTACATAGTGCCTGATTTACACACTGACTGATTTACACACTGACTGATTTACACACTGCCTGATTAACACACTGCCTGATTTACACACTGCCTGACTAACACACTGTCTGATTTACACACTGCCTGATTAACACACTGTCTGGTTTAAATAGTGCCTGATTAACACACTGCCTGATTTACATAGTTCCTGATTAACCCACTGTCTGATTTACATAGTGCCTGATTAAAACAATGTCTCATTTACATAGTGCCTGATTAACACACAGTCTGATTTACATAGTGCCTGATTCCCACACTGCCTGATTAACACACTGTCTGATTTACATCATGCATGATTTACACACTTCCTGATTAACATAGTGCCTGATTAACACACTGTCTGATTTACATTGTGCCTTATTTACACACTGCTTGATTAACACACTGTGTGATTCACATAGTGCCTGATTTACACACTGCCTGATTAACACACTGCCTGATTAACACACTGCCTGATTTACATAGTGCCTGATTTACACACTGCCTGATTAACACACTGTCTGATTTACATAGTGCCTGATTTACACACTGACTGATTTACACACTGACTGATTTACACACTGCCTGATTAACACACTGCCTGATTTACACACTGCCTGACTAACACACTGTCTGATTTACACACTGCCTGATTAACACACTGTCTGGTTTAAATAGTGCCTGATTAACACACTGCCTGATTTACATAGTTCCTGATTAACCCACTGTCTGATTTACATAGTGCCTGATTAAAACAATGTCTCATTTACATAGTGCCTGATTAACACACAGTCTGATTTACATAGTGCCTGATTAACACACTGCCTGATTTACATAGTGCCTGATTAACGCACTGCCTGATTAACACACTGTCTAATTTACATAGTGCCTGATTAACACACTGTCTGATTTGCTTAGTGCCTGATTTACATAGTGCCTGATTAACACACTGTCTGATTTACATAGTGCCTGATTTACATAGTGCCTGATTAACACACTGCCTGATTTACATAGTGCCTGATTTACACACTGACTGATTAACACACTGCCTGATTTACACACTGCCTGATTTAAATAATGCCTGATTAAAACACTGTCTGATTTACACTCTGCCTGATTAACACACTGTCTGATTTACATAGTGCCTGATTAACACACTGCCTGATTAACTCACTGTCTGATTTACATAGTGCCTGATTAACACACAGTCTGATTTGCATAGTGCCTGATTTACATAGTGCCTGATTAACACACTGCCTGATTTACATAGTGCCTGATTAACACACTGTCTGATTTACATAGAGCCTGATTAACACACTGCCTGATTAACACACTGTCTGATTTACATAGTGCCTGATTAACGCACTGCCTGATTAACACACTGTCTGATTTACATAGTGCCTGATTAACACACTGTCTGATTTGCAAAGTGCCTGAATTACATAATGCCTGATTAATACACTGCCTGATTTACATAGTGCCTGAATTGCATAGTGCCTGATTTACTCACTGTCTGATTAACACACTGCCTAATTAACACGCTGTCTGATTTACAGAGTGCCTGATTTACAAACTGCCTGATTAACACACTGTCTGATTTACACCGTGCCTTATTTACACACTGCCTGATTAACTCACTGTCTGATTTACATATGCCTGCTTTACACACTGCCTGATTAACATAGTGCCTGATTCCCACACTGCCTGATTAACACACTGCCTGATTTAAATAGTGCCTGATTTACACACTGCTTGATTAACACACTGTCTGATTTACATAGTGCCTGATTTACACAATGCCTGATTAACACACTACCTGATTTAAACACTGCCTGATTTACATAGTGCCAGATTAACACATTGCCTGATTAACACACTGTCTGATTTACATAGTGCCTGATTAACACTCTGCCTGATTAAAACACTGTTTTATTTACATAGTGCCTGATTTACACACCGCCTGATTAACACACTGCCTGATTAACATAGTGCCTGATTAACACACTGTCTGATTTAAATAGTGCCTGATTTACATACTGCCTGATTAACACACTGTCTGATTTACATAGTGCCTGATTCCCACACTGCCTGATTAACACACTGTCTGATTTACATCATGCATGATTTACACACTTCCTGATTAACATAGTGCCTGATTAACACACTGTCTGATTTACATTGTGCCTTATTTACACACTGCTTGATTAACACACTGTGTGATTCACATAGTGCCTGATTTACACACTGCCTGATTAACACACTGCCTGATTAACACACTGCCTGATTTACATAGTGCCTGATTTACACACTGCCTGATTAACACACTGTCTGATTTACATAGTGCCTGATTTACACACTGACTGATTTACACACTGACTGATTTACACACTGCCTGATTAACACACTGCCTGATTTACACACTGCCTGACTAACACACTGTCTGATTTACACACTGCCTGATTAACACACTGTCTGGTTCAAATAGTGCCTGATTAACACACTGCCTGATTTACATAGTTCCTGATTAACCCACTGTCTGATTTACATAGTGCCTGATTAAAACAATGTCTCATTTACATAGTGCCTGATTAACACACAGTCTGATTTACATAGTGCCTGATTAACACACTGCCTGATTTACATAGTGCCTGATTAACGCACTGCCTGATTAACACACTGTCTAATTTACATAGTGCCTGATTAACACACTGTCTGATTTTCTTAGTGCCTGATTTACATAGTGCCTGATTAACACACTGTCTGATTTACATAGTGCCTGATTTACATAGTGCCTGATTAACACACTGCCTGATTTACATAGTGCCTGATTTACACACTGACTGATTAACACACTGCCTGATTTACACACTGCCTGATTTAAATAATGCCTGATTAAAACACTGTCTGATTTACACTCTGCCTGATTAACACACTGTCTGATTTACATAGTGCCTGATTAACACACTGCCTGATTAACTCACTGTCTGATTTACATAGTGCCTGATTAACACACAGTCTGATTTGCATAGTGCCTGATTTACATAGTGCCTGATTAACACACTGCCTGATTTACATAGTGCCTGATTAACACACTGTCTGATTTACATAGAGCCTGATTAACACACTGCCTGATTAACACACTGTCTGATTTACATAGTGCCTGATTAACGCACTGCCTGATTAACACACTGTCTGATTTACATAGTGCCTGATTAACACACTGTCTGATTTGCAAAGTGCCTGAATTACATAATGCCTGATTAATACACTGCCTGATTTACATAGTGCCTGAATTGCATAGTGCCTGATTTACTCACTGTCTGATTAACACACTGCCTAATTAACACGCTGTCTGATTTACAGAGTGCCTGATTTACAAACTGCCTGATTAACACACTGTCTGATTTACACCGTGCCTTATTTACACACTGCCTGATTAACTCACTGTCTGATTTACATATGCCTGCTTTACACACTGCCTGATTAACATAGTGCCTGATTCCCACACTGCCTGATTAACACACTGCCTGATTTAAATAGTGCCTGATTTACACACTGCTTGATTAACACACTGTCTGATTTACATAGTGCCTGATTTACACAATGCCTGATTAACACACTACCTGATTTAAACACTGCCTGATTTACATAGTGCCAGATTAACACATTGCCTGATTAACACACTGTCTGATTTACATAGTTCCTGATTAACACACTGCCTGTTTTACACACTGCATGATTAACACACTCTCTGATTTACATAGTGCCTGACTTACACACTGCCTGATTAACACACTGTCTGATTTACATAGTGCCTGATTAACACACTATCTGATTTACATAGTGCCTGATTAACACACTGTCTGATTTACATAGTGCCTGATTAACACACTGCCTGATTTACATAGTGCCTGATTAAATCACTGTCTGATTTACATAGTGCCTCAATTGCATAGTGCCTGATTAACAAACTGCCTGATTTACATAGTGCCTGACTTACACACTGCCTGATTAACACACTGCTGATTTACACACTGCCTTACACACTGCCTGATTAACACACTGGCTGATTCCCATAGTGCCTGATTAACCCACTGCCTGAATAACACATTGCCTGATTAACACACTGTCTGATTTACATAGTGCCTGATTAACACTCTGCCTGATTAAAACACTGTTTTATTTACATAGTGCCTGATTTACACACTGCCTGATTAACACACTGCCTGATTAACACACTGTCTGATTTACATAGTGCCTGATTTACACACTGCCTGATTAACATAGTGCCTGATTAACACACTGTCTGATTTAAATAGTGCCTGATTTACATACTGCCTGATTAACACACTGTCTGATTTACATAGTGCCTGATTCCCACACTGCCTGATTAACACACTTTCTGATTTACATCATGCATGGTTTACACACTTCCTGATTAACATAGTGCCTGATTAACACACTGTCTGATTTACATTGTGCCTTATTTACACATTGCCTGATTAACGCACTGTGTGATTCACATAGTGCCTGATTTACACACTGCTTGATTAACAAACTGTCTGATTTACATAGTGCCTGATTTACACACTGCCTGATTAACACACTGCCTGATTAACACACTGCCTGATTTACATAGTGCCTGATTTACACACTGCCTGATTAACACACTGTCTGATTTACATAGTGCCTGATTTACACACTGACTGATTAACACACTGACTGATTTACACACTGCCTGATTAACACACTGCCTGATTTACACACTGCCTGACTAACACACTGTCTGATTTACACACTGCCTGATTAACACACTGTCTGGTTTAAATAGTGCCTGATTAACACACTGCCTGATTTACATAGTTCCTGATTAACCCACTGTCTGATTTACATAGTGCCTGATTAAAACAATGTCTCATTTACATAGTGCCTGATTAACACACAGTCTGATTTACATAGTGCCTGATTAACACACTGCCTGATTTACATAGTGCCTGATTAACATACTGTCTGATTTACATAGTGCCTGATTAACGCACTGCCTGATTAACACACTGTCTAATTTACATAGTGCCTGATTAACACACTGTCTGATTTGCTTAGTGCCTGATTTACATAGTGCCTGATTAACACACTGTCTGATTTACATAGTGCCTGATTTACATAGTGCCTGATTAACACACTGCCTGATTTACATAGTGCCTGATTTACACACTGACTGATTAACACACTGCCTGATTTACACACTGCCTGATTTAAATAATGCCTGATTAAAACACTGTCTGATTTACACTCTGCCTGATTAACACACTGTCTGATTTACATAGTGCCTGATTAACACACTGCCTGATTAACACACTGTCTGATTTACATAGTTCCTGATTAACACACTGCCTGTTTTACACACTGCATGATTAACACACTCTCTGATTTACATAGTGCCTGACTTACACACTGCCTGATTAACACACTGTCTGATTTACATAGTGCCTGATTAACACACTATCTGATTTACATAGTGCCTGATTAACACACTGTCTGATTTACATAGTGCCTGATTAACACACTGCCTGATTTACATAGTGCCTGATTAAATCACTGTCTGATTTACATAGTGCCTCAATTGCATAGTGCCTGATTAACAAACTGCCTGATTTACATAGTGCCTGACTTACACACTGCCTGATTAACACACTGCTGATTTACACACTGCCTTACACACTGCCTGATTAACACACTGGCTGTTTCACATAGTGCCTGATTAACCCACTGCCTGAATAACACATTGCCTGATTAACACACTGTCTGATTTACATAGTGCCTGATTAACACTCTGCCTGATTAAAACACTGTTTTATTTACATAGTGCCTGATTTACACACCGCCTGATTAACACACTGCCTGATTAACATAGTGCCTGATTAACACACTGTCTGATTTAAATAGTGCCTGATTTACATACTGCCTGATTAACACACTGTCTGATTTACATAGTGCCTGATTCCCACACTGCCTGATTAACACACTGTCTGATTTACATCATGCATGATTTACACACTTCCTGATTAACATAGTGCCTGATTAACACACTGTCTGATTTACATTGTGCCTTATTTACACACTGCTTGATTAACACACTGTGTGATTCACATAGTGCCTGATTTACACACTGCCTGATTAACACACTGCCTGATTAACACACTGCCTGATTTACATAGTGCCTGATATACACACTGCCTGATTAACACACTGTCTGATTTACATGGTGCCTGATTTACACACTGACTGATTTACACACTGACTGATTTACACACTGCCTGATTAACACACTGCCTGATTTACACACTGCCTGACTAACACACTGTCTGATTTACACACTGCCTGATTAACACACTGTCTGGTTTAAATAGTGCCTGATTAACACACTGCCTGAGTTACATAGTTCCTGATTAACCCACTGTCTGATTTACATAGTGCCTGATTAAAACAATGTCTCATTTACATAGTGCCTGATTAACACACAGTCTGATTTACATAGTGCCTGATTAACACACTGCCTGATTTACATAGTGCCTGATTAACGCACTGCCTGATTAACACACTGTCTAATTTACATAGTGCCTGATTAACACACTGTCTGATTTGCTTAGTGCCTGATTTACATAGTGCCTGATTAACACACTGTCTGATTTACATAGTGCCTGATTTACATAGTGCCTGATTAACACACTGCCTGATTTACATAGTGCCTGATTTACACACTGACTGATTAACACACTGCCTGATTTACACACTGCCTGATTTAAATAATGCCTGATTAAAACACTGTCTGATTTACACTCTGCCTGATTAACACACTGTCTGATTTACATAGTGCCTGATTAACACACTGCCTGATTAACTCACTGTCTGATTTACATAGTGCCTGATTAACACACAGTCTGATTTGCATAGTGCCTGATTTACATAGTGCCTGATTAACACACTGCCTGATTTACATAGTGCCTGATTAACACACTGTCTGATTTACATAGAGCCTGATTAACACACTGCCTGATTAACACACTGTCTGATTTACATAGTGCCTGATTAACGCACTGCCTGATTAACACACTGTCTGATTTACATAGTGCCTGATTAACACACTGTCTGATTTGCAAAGTGCCTGAATTACATAATGCCTGATTAATACACTGCCTGATTTACATAGTGCCTGAATTGCATAGTGCCTGATTTACTCACTGTCTGATTAACACACTGCCTAATTAACACGCTGTCTGATTTACAGAGTGCCTGATTTACAAACTGCCTGATTAACACACTGTCTGATTTACACCGTGCCTTATTTACACACTGCCTGATTAACTCACTGTCTGATTTACATATGCCTGCTTTACACACTGCCTGATTAACATAGTGCCTGATTCCCACACTGCCTGATTAACACACTGCCTGATTTAAATAGTGCCTGATTTACACACTGCTTGATTAACACACTGTCTGATTTACATAGTGCCTGATTTACACACTGCCTGATTAACACACTACCTGATTTAAACACTGCCTGATTTACATAGTGCCAGATTAACACATTGCCTGATTAACACACTGTCTGATTTACATAGTTCCTGATTAACACACTGCCTGTTTTACACACTGCATGATTAACACACTCTCTGATTTACATAGTGCCTGACTTACACACTGCCTGATTAACACACTGTCTGATTTACATAGTGCCTGATTAACACACTATCTGATTTACATAGTGCCTGATTAACACACTGTCTGATTTACATAGTGCCTGATTAACACACTGCCTGATTTACATAGTGCCTGATTAAATCACTGTCTGATTTACATAGTGCCTGAATTGCATAGTGCCTGATTAACAAACTGCCTGATTTACATAGTGCCTGACTTACACACTGCCTGATTAACACACTGCTGATTTACACACTGCCTTCCACACTGCCTGATTAACACACTGGCTGATTCACATAGTGCCTGATTAACCCACTGCCTGAATAACACATTGCCTGATTAACACACTGTCTGATTTACATAGTGCCTGATTAACACTCTGCCTGATTAAAACACTGTTTTATTTACATAGTGCCTGATTTACACACTGCCTGATTAACACACTGCCTGATTAACACACTGTCTGATTTACATAGTGCCTGATTTACACACTGCCTGATTAACATAGTGCCTGATTAACACACTGTCTGATTTAAATAGTGCCTGATTTACATACTGCCTGATTAACACACTGTCTGATTTACATAGTGCCTGATTCCCACACTGCCTGATTAACACACTGTCTGATTTACATCATGCATGGTTTACACACTTCCTGATTAACATAGTGCCTGATTAACACACTGTCTGATTTACATTGTGCCTTATTTACACACTGCCTGATTAACGCACTGTGTGATTCACATAGTGCCTGATTTACACACTGCTTGATTAACAAACTGTCTGATTCACATAGTGCCTGATTTACACACTGCCTGATTAACACACTGCCTGATTAACACACTGCCTGATTTACATAGTGCCTGATTTACACACTGCCTGATTAACACACTGTCTGATTTACATAGTGCCTGATTTACACACTGACTGATTTACACACTGACTGATTTACACACTGCCTGATTAACACACTGCCTGATTTACACACTGCCTGACTAACACACTGTCTGATTTACACACTGCCTGATTAACACACTGTCTGGTTTAAATAGTGCCTGATTAACACACTGCCTGATTTACATAGTTCCTGATTAACCCACTGTCTGATTTACATAGTGCCTGATTAAAACAATGTCTCATTTACATAGTGCCTGATTAAAACACAGTCTGATTTACATAGTGCCTGATTAACACACTGCCTGATTTACATAGTGCCTGATTAACATACTGTCTGATTTACATAGTGCCTGATTAACGCACTGCCTGATTAACACACTGTCTAATTTACATAGTGCCTGATTAACACACTGTCTGATTTGCTTAGTGCCTGATTTACACACTGACTGATTTACATAGTGCCTGATTTACATAGTGCCTGATTAACACACTGTCTGATTTACATAGTGCCTGATTTACATAGTGCCTGATTAACACACTGCCTGATTTACATAGTGCCTGATTTACACACTGACTGATTAACACACTGCCTGATTTACACACTGCCTGATTTAAATAATGCCTGATTAAAACACTGTCTGATTTACACTCTGCCTGATTAACACACTGTCTGATTTACATAGTGCCTGATTAACACACTGCCTGATTAACACACTGTCTGATTTACATAGTGCCTGATTAACACAAAGTCTGATTTGCATAGTGCCTGATTTACATAGTGCCTGATTAACACACTGCCTGATTTACATAGTGCCTGTTTAACACACTGCCTGATTTACATAGTGCCTGATTTAAACACTGCCGGATTAACACAAAGCCTGATTTACACACTGCCTGATTAACACACTGCCTGATTTACATGGTGCCTGATTAACCCAATGCCTGAATAACACAATGCCTGATTAACTCTCAGTCTGATTAACATAGTGCCTGATTAACACACTGCCTGATTAACTCACTGTCTGATTTACATAGTGCCTGATTTACACATTGCCTGATTAACACTCTGTCTGATTTACATAGTGCCTGATTTACTAACTGCCTGTTTAACATAGTGCCTGATTAACACACTGTCTGATTTACATAGTGCCTGATTTACACACTGCCTGATTAACACACTGCCTGATTTACATAGTGCCTGATTAACACACTGCCTGATTTACACACTGCCTGATTAACACAATGTCCGATTTACATAGTACCTGATTTTCACACCTCCTGATTAACACGCTGTCTGATTTACATAGTGCCTGATTT